>NW_009259239.1:3289818-3308208 GCF_000687185.1 Egretta garzetta | reverse complement strand
TCAAAATGCATTTTCTGGCATTTCAGGGCTGCAAATCAAGAGCAAATTACTGCAAAATACAATGCCATCCACCTGAAGCTCTCAGAAACTTTAGCATCAAAATGAGAGATATCTCTATAAAACTAGAGGTATACACTACCTGATTGCTTAACAAAATAGATTAGAAATGCAATCCAACCAGAAGGGGGTTCCACCATTCATTCAATAATAAAAAACGTCTGCGTATTACATTATGCTAGAAATAAACATGAAAGGTCTTCTAGAATGGATGTAATACACAGTAAGTAAAATGGAAATGTACTTTTCCCCAGGAGGTCCATCTAATCTGAGAGACAAGCATGCCTATGTCATCCATAGTCAAACCAGCCAAACAATTACACCAGGGATATATTTTCTCAAGAGGGAAATTGTGCAAAAGGGTATAATGTGCACTCTATATACATAGATCGTATTCCAAAATGTGTAACCTGGGGTCTGCTCATGCAAGAAGGTCGCAGTGGGCATCAACAAGGTGGGCAGCCTTCTCTCTCTGATGGTATAGGAAGCGAGAAGAGGAAGGATGAGAGAAAATGGGTAGACAGCAAAGATTCCCACCCCCTCAGGCCCAGCTTTACTCCCTCTGCTTCCAGCATAGACACACATTGGTGCGGGTGATATGGGCTGCTGGGAAGTGACGTCTGATGCTGGTGCCCAAGGACTCTGCTGGGCACTGAGCTTTGCAGGCAGCAGCCCTTGCTTGGAGCTCTGCCCGGTGAAGGTCAGCCTCTAACTTGAGCCCTATTTTCAGTTTCACTTAGCCTACCATACCTGTTTTATCAGTGGGCAGTATCACTAGTGCCGCGGCAAGTATGTTTTGGTATCTGTAGTAGACACTGCTGTATGTTTTCCCAGTAACAGACAAGTAGGGACAAAGGTTCATCAGTGAGTAATGAATCAAATGCTAAGGTGGAGACAAAATTTAATTGTTTAAACGTAGTCATTGCAGGCATGTATCAGCCTTCCCTTTGAAACGTACTGAGCTACAGACGATGGGCAAGAAAATTTTGGATTTTTTCAATTTAAAGCTTGATCATATCAGCTGCTCCCAGTCTGAGCAGTTACAGGTTCTTTATTTTACTAATTATAAGAGTAATTACGCCATTAGTTCTCAGAAAGTAATTTTAATAATTAGGTCAAACACAAAACGACTCCAATCTCATGACATACTAATTTAAATTGTTTGGATATTGTAATTTAGTAGGAGGAGTCAGCGCTAGAGTCATTTTGGGGATTGTAAGAAGGAAAATACAGCTGGAGAAATAACAGAAGATAAATTCTCTGTCGGAGACGTTAGTTAAGTTGTTTCTTGAATGATGTTAAGTGAATAACATTAAAGCTATTTGATAGTGATGACAGATAAAATTATCATGTATTGAAAAATATATTAAAGATTTGATTCAGAGGCCATAATTTTGAATGAGCATACCAACCCCCTTTCTCTATTGCTGTAGAAGATGAAGAAAACATTTTCAATCCACCCATCTAATTTTCTTGAGAAATGAATCCATTCATATCTCTGCATGATATATGCTATTCTCAAATCCAGTTTCTAATCTTAGTTGCAACCTCATAAATCTTGAACAAAATTTACAGACACCAGGGGACTTAGGCCACCAAAGCCAATTACACTGATGTAAAATCCATGTACGTCAGATATTTGGGACAAAGAAGAAGGGAAAGAAAAGGGAGAGACTGTTCAGCCCAGGACAGGAAATTAAGACAATGTCAAAGTCACTCCATACCTGACTTCTAGCAGTCTGCCTTTATCAATACCTTTATCTATTCATGTCCAGTATTTTTTCTTAGAAAGAGATTTCATTCTAGTGCATTTTTATGACACTGCTTGCTCAACAGAGTATTTTTCAGTCAAAGTAAGTATGAGTGAGTGGGGTCCTTGGTACTGCATGACCCTGGAGTTGTTTTGTTTTTACTAGAAGTTAGAAACATGCCTGCAAAAGTCCAGGAATGAAGGAAAGTTATTTTTGGCCAACCATGCCTAACACGACCTGAGAGCCGTCTGGTATTGTACCTTTGGCAGGGTGAATAGCCCAGTAGGTGCCTCACTTCCCAGCAAATCCCGTATAAATCCAATCAATAACACATCAAAACTTTCTGATCATGATGAAACAGAAAGCCCTGTTTGACATCTCTCTACCCTATCAAATCATTCAGAATTTCCCTCTCTGAAAAGAGAGCAACCACACAGAGATCACATGTCAAACAATTCTTAAAGTCAGGATCCCACTGCCTGCATCTACCAAAAAATGGAACATAACACCTATCTCCTCTAAAGCTTTGCTGACTTTCAAAGCTTTCTTGATTTATTTACCCCTACTGAGGGTGCAGTGGAATGGAAAAGAACGCATGAAGACTTTTTGCTTCACATGCAGGGAACAGAGAATTTGAAACTTTGAAATTCCATTTCGTGAAATGCTTTTGCATTATTTTATTCAAGCAGTAAACATTGCGGTATAAAAATAATCGTTACATGGAAAACATATTCTTCCCAGCCCACAATACCCTCTTAATTTGACATTCTAAGTTAAAAATGAATAGGACTGGCGGCTTGGTCAAAGAACATATATTTTTACTGACATAACAGAAGGTTGCTGGCAAGTTTCATTACATTTATTCCAACTATGATTGCCTTTAAAAGCATATCAGTAAACAGTGCCATTTTAGAAATTAGAAGAAGAAGTCTTGTGGAAGTATGAGAAGTTTCTGCACTTCCAATTTTTTAAATAAAGTAACTTTACTTGTTGGGTTAAGCACTACAAGACACTACTCAGAGCTTGGCTAGTATTTCCTGAAAATTCTAATTCTTTAAAATTTGATAGGAAATATTAAAATAAATGTTACACATGGACCAGATTGAAAGTTTTCAAATTCTCCCCAGTGTTATTTGACATTCTTTTGATGGACTTTTTTTTCAAAAATATTTTAAATTCAAGAAAGTTTTTGAGCAGTTAGTTAGAGAATTTTATAAATTTATCTCTGAAAAAAATGTTCCTAGAAACAGTTTTTCTACTGTCTGTACAAAGTACTGAATCTTAAACTAACACTGATGATGAGACAACTGTGGTTGGAATTGTTTGGGATTTTTACTGTCTAGAAGGAATGTTAGTACTGGTGAATTTTTAAGCATGTCTACACATAACAGTTATGCCATTTGCAAATCATATACAAAAGAAACCCATTTGCATGCAGTATGGAATGTGAGATTTAGACCAACTATGAATCCCACAAAAATCCCATGTCACATTCCACAAAAATAAAGACGTTTAGCCGCTGCTTTCATTGAATTAATTACTTACGTTCACAGCAACACTGACCATACTTTCAAAACCTACTGAAAGGATCCTTCTAACTGGGTCAATATATCTCCTCTAAAATAGTTTTGCAGAATTGCTCCCATAACTAACTCAAAGCCTGTTATATTTTTGGAACAAGTGTTGTGGTCTTTATACACCAGAATCCAGGTTTGTTGTTACATAGTACAAGGACATGTAAAAAAGGACCTTCCAGCCCATTCCGTGGAATGGAAATCTCCCACAGGATAGCGGGTAGTGTTGACATCAGAGCAATTTATTTTCCACTAAGGGGTTCTATAGGAATTTTGCTGAAGTAATTTTTTTTCCCCTCAAAGTGAGTACCTCACTTCTTGGACAACACTGATCACAGTTGTGCAGTATTTGCTCCTCTATCATTCCTCAAAGAAGAAAAGACAGCTTGCCATAATAATTTTCTAATGTTGCAGCCTTCTCTTTTTGTCTCTTACATCTGCTGCAATTTACACTATATCAGCAGCTAGATTAAATTCTAGCCTGAATCCATCTCCTGTCTTCTTCTGGAGTCCTGTTTGCAGAAGTTATGTTGGTGACCAAGATACGAATATTCTGAGATTCAACTTGTCACACGTCTTGTGGCATAAGCTAATTTTTTGAAATTTTAACTTCAAAATGTTCTATTTCTCTCTCATAGTTGGAGCTAAACCAACACGGATTAAAGACTTTTGATTGGCAACGGACAGCAACAGGAAAAAGTTGGAGGAACAGGGATTTCTATTAACTTTAGAGACCATTTAGTCATGAAACCCTTTACCACAAAGTGTATAAGGAACCAATCAATTATAATCAAGGAGTTCAGAGGTCTTCCTAAAAGAATCTGGAATTGGTATAGGAAAAGATATTCAAAACCCTCCAGTGTATTTTGGATAGAGGCAGAAGGCATGAAATTTATTTTGCTTTTTTATTGTAATTAATAGATACTGAATTTTGCAAATATATTTGTGACAGACCTTTTTCACAGATCATCATGCTTATCTTGCAAGACTTAAGGCAGATACTCCCTGAAGTCAGGGTCATGATGGACTAGCTCTAGCAGGAGCATCATGCACCTTCCGAAATGCCCTGCCAGTTCTGCTGGCCACGAATTCCTTAATGACAGCAATTGATGGTGGAGATCTCAAGAGGTTACTATATCCAGCTCTCTCTTACTGCACATCCTAATTCAGTTGGAGTCGCCTTCACCTATTCACCACAGCCCCTGAAGTTTCCATCATCACATCCTTCTCTCATGTCTTCTAGCTTCTGTGTCAACATTTAAACTAATGCTGGTTTAATACTTTTTGTCATGCTTCTCCTCAGTGGTCAGTGTTGGTGACATACACAGGCAGTGTGTCTTGAGGTATGCTCTTTCTCACTGCATCAGTTCTCTCTCTCCACCACTCCCTCTGTCTTTCTTCTCTGATGGTTCATTGTTCCAAAAGTAGGGAAGAAAACTCTGTTCACTGCCTTCACCTATGTTTGTCTCCTTTCTCATTGTTTTAGTTGTGGTGAGGAACAGACTCCAAGAAGAGCCTTCAGCTTAAGCCCCATGGTTTTCCTAGAGGTCTTCATCCCCATTTCATGCTTTTCCAGAAGAATCACGACCAGATCTGTTTCAGGTCCCGTATAGTTTTTGATCTCAAGAAGAACATCTTCTAGTCTATCCTGATGCCTACTGTAACCTCAAATTAAAGTAGACAAGTAAGGTCTTGAGCATGCTAGAGTATGCATAACAGGCTGGATGTTGAGCCTCCAGATTTATCTGCATTGCACAAAACCAAATAGTTACATACTGAAACTTTTCTGGCCAAATAGACCCACTCCACATTGGTAAGGTGCACTAAAGCACTGCTTTCTGCTGTGCTTTTAGGCAAGGTCTTGTTGGACTGCCAGCCCCCATACCCTGAAATCTTACAAGTAACTTGACAAATATTTCCGGTATCCTAGTCTTGAGGATTTTTGTGTCAACAAACACATCTAGCATTCTAGGGGAAAAAAAATCAGTTCATTTTGATCATCTGATAATTTCCTCTAGTCCAGAAAAAATAAAGTAATTGTTTTTTGATGCATCCTTGAAATACAACAGTTCCAAGTGCCAACAAGTAACTGCTTTCAGAAAATTTGATGTAAAAACATAACTGTGTGTTTCAGAGCTGCAGTCAGTACCCAGCTCCTCCACCATTCAAAGCAGCTGGCACTGGCCTTGAGGCTGCAGACAGTCCTGGTCCCACTAGAAGAAAGGTCTGTTTGCTCTGGCAGTTTGGGTGGGTTTATTGCAATTTCACAGTTTTGCAACAGTTTTATTGTAGACTATTGTCTGCATGGGGCAAAGAGAAAGTTCAAGAGAGAGATAATCAGGGCTTCTGCTGGGCTGGAGATGCTTCCCGCAGCAGTTCTCCTTTAGGTACAACACGACATATTTAACTCTACCATAAATGTTTCAAGATTTATTAGAAGCAGGCAAATGTCCCTCCCTTTACAATGCAGAAAGTACTTTAGTGCTCTTGTAATATTCATCACCGTTTTTGTGTGGCATCCACGGGCTCTTTTAGCAACAAAAATACAGATAGAGAAAGGCAGGTTCCCTGCCCCAAGGAGCCCATGATCTAGCCTTGCAAACAGTCTGCTGAAGGTAGTAATGTCCCAGAGAGAAAGCAGAAGAGACATCAACAAAATGAAGCAGTTATACATGGGAACAAGTACATAGCCCATCAGAAAGACCAGGTAGAACGGTTCATGCTGCCTTTTACTTTTTGGAAATGACAGAAACTAAAGGTTCTGGTAAGTAGCTTCTTGTAGGGTTTCATGGAAGTATATTTCTTAGTTAGGAACTTGTGTCACAGGATCAATAGAGTGAAGTCCGTCCAAACCCCTAGAAGCCCCACCATGATAAGAATGTACTTCTCAGAAGGTGTTCTGGTAATACTCACACTATTGTATCTCTCTTCCCCCTACTTTGTCCTGGTACAAAGGAGAATAAAGTTTACTATTTTAAATGTGGGCATTGTTGTATAAAGGGGCAGAACAATGTTGCATGAGCTGTTGGCATGCTTTTTGCCAGGCACTTTTACAGAAGCTGGCAATAGTACAGCAAAGACTTGAATCTATTTCTTTGGGAATGAATTCATTAACATTCACTCGCATCATATTTTGAACAAGGGCGGGAGTGTTTTGTAAATTTTTTAAAGTACTTAAGAAGTGCCTCAAGTCAGCATAAAAAAAGTATGAAGAGTTAATTCCTAGGCTCTCCCATATTCTGATCTATAAGAACAATAGGCCAAATTAAAAACTGAAAGCACTTTTTAGCTTAAACAGAGTTAATCTTAGCAACGAATTTGGTTTTACTGTGCCAAACTGTTGTTTGGATTTAGGGGTACATTTTTCTTTTGTTTAACTAATTATTCCCTGGTTATCCTTTAGAAAAACTGGACGTTTTCCATTACTCTGAACTACTCGCGGTACGCTAAAATACTGGTTCACCTCATAGTTTTGTCTAGCTATGTGGGATTTATTCCTCCACATACATGAAATGGAGATCATCCTATCCCTCTAATTTTGTTGTTACCTCTCATTGCAACTTGTTTTAGAATGTAAGTCCAAGTTGCTATGGGTCCTCATTCTTTATTGCAGCTTTTCAGGTCATACAGACCTCTCCAAATCACAATCTCTAAGTTCTGTACCCCACAGAACACAAAAAAACCCCAAGCCTCTATCTTTCTAAAAATAAGAACAAGCCTTTCTTGTATGAAAAAAAGAATGCATCTGACTGCTGACTCTGTGACTGATGTACCGTAAAGCATCCTATATAACATGATGTATCGCATACGTATTAGGTGTAATTTCTTAGCCCATTCTCTTTCACATAATAGGATTCAATAGAGGACATTTCAGAGCAGAGGGGACTTCAGCTGAATGGATGGCTCCCTGAGAAATTCACAGCAGGACCTCTATAGTAACAGGTTTTGGTGGTAAAGGAAAGGTTTCTTCAAGATGGTACCTTAGTTAAGGGCCACAAATACTTACAGCAAGACTCTGCAACTGAATAGGGCTATCAAAGAAAACAGCAGAATCACACAGCTAATCACAGCAGCTTCTATCTGAGAAGCCACTTAATTTACCCCATTTTTTCTGACACTGAACATTCTGCTCTGCATTGTTTTTTATGGCGACTTCATCACCACAGTGTCTGCCAGTGCCAATGGTGGTGACGAAGAAGATGGTGGAATTACCATAAAGATTAATGTATTAAATGTCATTTGTTTACTACTAACAAGTAAAAGTGAAGGTAGTGGTTTTTAAGGTGAGGAAGCTGTAAAACACTGGCATTAAGTCTATTACAGAGCTCCCCCTAATGGTGTTTCTATAAATACAGTCATGCATTGATGGAGGTTCCCAGGTGCTGCTCTTCCTATTTCTGCAGTAGCGAAGACTGTTCAGACCAGCTCTGTCTGTAAATGCCTCACACTGCATCCCTGCCTAAAACAGATTATGGATACTACAGAGCAAGGCCCATATTTTTGTCATTAGACTTCTGAAATCTCTCTCATCCCTGAAGATAAATAGGCTAGTCCTGGTGGTGGTACTGAACCATGGCATTGTTGAAGGCCTCATAGAGAGGAGACAACGGAATAAATATTAAGAGCATTTGTTGGGTTGTTGTTGTTGTTGTTGTTGCATTTTTCTCTCACTAATCGCTTTGCCATGTAGAATAAACTAGCTCATGATTTTTGAGTCCTTGAGCTTGGCAATGCTATTAACATGTAACAGAATTTGTATCTGATGATCCTCCAAAACAAAATAACTACATGCAAAGTGACAGGGGAACTTGGTCATCAGATGCAAATTCTCCACTGCAGGCTAACAATATTGCCACGGCCAAGTACTGAAAAATCATGAGTTGGATCCCCTAAAATCACAAAATTCTCTTTAAAATCATGGCTATTACATCAACAAGCACATTTTGGTTTTGATTGTTTTTTACATTGTCTAGTGGTCCTTAGGGTCTTCAGGCCACATATGAGCAATGCTTTTTATTTCCAGATTTTCCCCACAATATATGGCCTCGAAACATTTTTTCTTTAATATATGAATACTGACATTTTAACAAAAATCATATGAGCCCTCAAACTAGGCCTTTAATGAAGACACTAAGACCCTTGCAATAAAATGGAGTTAGGGAGAACTGCATGGTCTGAGCATAGGGCTACTAAATAAAAACTTTGAATTATAATCCTGGCTGAGACAAAAATCTTTACCTCAGTTCCCAGACAAAAATCTTTACCTTTGTTCCCAGACAAAAATCTTTGCCTCTGGTTCAACTTCTGTATCTGCACAACAGGATTAGTAGTACTTTATCCAAGGGCTTAATGCATATGGTGATTTTACCATTTATCTTACTCAAATATCTTGGATGCAAAAAGACTTTGTAAATTCTATATACTTTTATTCTATACTGGTTTATCCCCTAACAAAAAAAACAGTTGTAACATACATTCAGGTTTTTAATTGTCCTAACCAACACACCTAGGAAGAGTTTATTTTCATACAGCTGCGACTGTGGAAAATAGGAGTCAGGGGGCACTGAACCCAGCATCAGTCAGATGCCTACAACCCGATTTGCAGTCCCCCCCACCAGTTGAGCTCCCAGGGCTGGCTGGCTGGCATGGCACAGCTCTGCCTGTCAGTGCTAGTGGAATATTCCATTATACATTAAACAATGTTTTCCAAAACAGATGAGTTATTTCTTACTGAAAACAACAATAACAGCCCAATCCCCTGGAAGAAAATTTAAATCATTTGTATTACCCAAACAGTAGGGCACAGACTATCAATGCAGTTTCATCCACGGTGTTGTTGCCAGAGCCTCACCTAATGACCTCCTGAGGTGATCACTGTGCCCTAAGATGGTCCTATAAGTGTAGGCACTAATTTAGCACAACGAGCTATAGTGATTAACTTCAAATGACTAACTAGAATAATGTGGCAAGATAGTTCTGAGCCTGTGTCAGAACAACAGGCTGGCCAATAAACACTGGCTATCGTAGTCTGCATTTAGATCTCTCCCTTCATCCAAAGCATGTTATAAATATCAGAATGTTTTAGCCTCACCCTTGACAGACAGATAAAGCACCATTTAAGAAGCTCTGCAGGGAGTGAACTCAGGCATCTGCATTTGCTATTAACTGAAGTGAGTGGTTCAAGGTCCAGTGATTCTGTCACCCACGTTTCCCCAAATAACCAAGGGCTGCAACATTTCTCCAATTTAAGCACTCAAGTTAGAAACTGCAGTCAAAGTCACTTGTGCAAGACCATTAGTGAACTACTCCCTTAGCCTGCTAATGCCCTGGTCTCATACCCTAACCACTAACTCCTATAGGAAATGTATTACTCGTTATCATAGAAGTCAAGTACATGATTCACACTTTCTGGAAGGTTTCATTTTATTCCTGAACAACATAACTTTCATTTTTCAGATTTTCTGATGTGAACCAGTATAAATCACTCCTTAGAGCTAAGGACACATTTTAGCGGGGCAACTTCCCCTTTATTTTGACTTGCACTTCTCCCAGGGGCATAGCTGAAGGAAGTTACTGTACACATGGTGGATGTGGGATTTAGTAAATAGGAAAGACATGAAATTTAAGTGATTTTTGGCAGTTATCCCTTTGTAAATGTTAGTTTTTTCCCTGCAAAGGGTGTGTAACCCTTAGTGAATCAGCCTTTTAGTGTTTTATTTGGTAACAGACTTAATAGTATGTTGTACAGTGTCTAAAGGCTTAAGATTAAAATGATACGTATCCGGTAAAAGGACTAAGCTAATCCCCACCAGCTGGAATACAGTGCTGAGGGGCCCTCCTTTCTGGATGGATTTTGCATTGGAATTAAGACCTCTTCTTAAAACAAACGAAAGAAAGTTTGCAGAAGTGAAGACATACAGTAGTACAGCAAAGTGAAGTTGCAGCAATAAAGCTGCAGAAACCCTTCTTTTGAGTGGCTCCAATCTTCCAGACTAGCTCAGACAGAGCACCAGTCCCTGCTTGCTGTAACGCTGGGGCAGACAACCCTCTCTCTGCTGTGTGCAGGCATCAGTCTAATAAAAAGCCTTCTTCCCGATTTGGAAGACGTATTACTTTTGGATTCAAACGCTTCCAAAAATATACGAGATGTAGAAAACACTCCTCATTTGCCAGAAACACATTGGAGTTTTGCTTACATTACATTCTTTCCTCATATATGTTTGAAAAAAAAAGAAAAAGAGAAAAAGAAAAAAAAAAGAGAGACCGTAATACACTGAACTAAAAACTTTCATCACAGTGGTAAGATATAACTTTGGGGAAAGAGACTGGGAGACAGCTCAGTCAATACTGTCTTGAAATCTTCTTTTACACCTCTTTCCGAAGTATAAATATGGACCTCATCCAGTTTTCCCAATCTGAACGACTTTGGCTGGGGGAGGTTGGTATGGAAGTCATTTCCCTTTTAGGTGCAGTAGCTGCTTTCCACAGACTCAACAAAGACATGAAATATCATTAACATCTGATTCTGAAAGGCTGACAACCACTTCTTTGTTTTACACAGCCGTCCGGGGAAAGCTGCTGTGTATTACCATATCGCTAGCAAAATTATACCTATTAAGCTCTGATAGGAGCTCTGGAATATTTCTCTCATTTGTTCTGGGATACAGTGATTGAATATGTCTATTGTTTTCACAATAGGCATTTCATAATTTAAACGGATATTATGTGTAAAGATCACTTCAGTTAAGGGTGAGCATTGCTGGGCCAGACTCCTAAGCCTGCCTGACCTGTTTGGGACACGGTTTCAAGGATGAGGGCTAAAAAAAAACATGTCAAAAAGCCAGAAAGGGGTGAGAGATTTTGTCCAATGGGTGCTGAATCATAGCAGATAATAGTCTGCTCCATCTTCAAACAAGCTGGAAAGCTCTGCAGGCCTCAGCAACGCTTCTCTGCTCCGTGATGGAAGGAAGCAAGTTGAAAGTCTTGCCTGGGGGATTTCTCAGCTCCAGAACTCATTGGAAGAGAAATAGGGAAATGCCACTTTTTATGTGTGCTTATTTCTAAAAAACAATCAAAGCATTCCTCTAAGTTATTTTAAAAGGTAAACTTTGTTTTCCTCTAATTCTCTCTAACAGCCCATCAGGATCGCGCTATTAATGTTAAAATGCTCTATCAGAAATTAGACTTCTTGGTCACACACAAGTAGAAGGATTACTACTTTTTTTTTTCTTTCTTTCTTTTTTTTGAATGTAAGAACAGAAAATAGAATTTTCAAGTAATTGGAGTTAGCTAATTATTTGCAGGACTGAGCAAACCAGTGCAAATGCTGGTTATTCTTTAAAATACACATAATTAGTGTAAAATAAACCTAATACTATAAATGAAATGCTTTATTTGAAGGAAAGACTTAAATCTGCAAGTCTAAACTGATCCAATTTTAATCTCTCTCAGGTTCTGAAAGCTTGTAACAAGTATAAATAAAAACTTCCCAGTTCCTCTGTCAGGAAGGGTAATTAAGCACTGTTGTCACCCCCTTTTTACAGGGAAACTGGTCCCAAAGCAAAGAAATGCTTTGGTGCAAGGTCAAAAACAGTATTTGTGCCAAATCTGGGAACAGAACTGTTATCTGCTGCCTTCTAGGCATTTATTTTAACCACATCCTTCCTTCCAATACACTGCAACTTTTTTTCAATCCCAAACCCAAACATTTCTTTGCTGTTTATTTTTCCCTATAAGGCACCTGGAATCTAAACCGGGAAAAAGAATGCAAAAACTCTGCACAGGGCATTTATGCCCCTCTTTCGTTCATTTTTCTTTAATATGTTAGTGAAAACATTTCCTGGAAATTCACAGGAATGATGCAGGCTGAAGTGCTGCACAAAGATATCTACCACTACTATCACCGTGTTCTTTTAGGACTACAAGCAAATATTCCGTATTATTTTTATGCTTTGCTGTTTAAAATTCTGTCCTTGGTGGTATTTGCAGCGAATGCAATGAAAGCAGTGGGGGATACTCTGGCAAAGACCTGGCTCTTAAGACGTCTTGTGCTCCTGTTAGCAGGTAGCCCTGGAAGAGGCATTTGCCACCATACAGAGTAGCTTCCCCTCTCCCAGAATAGCTGTGTGTATGTAAATAAGATAAATTACATTTGGAATGTAATGCTCCTGCACCATTTTTTTTTTCCTTTTACTGGAAGCTGCCTTTCAAATGGCTCGTTTTCCCTTGGAAGAGAGGTAAGCCCGTTGTCAGAGCATGGCAGGAGAAGATGTTAGTTTAATTTCATACTCATGCTGCCCTCACCTGAAATATAATTCCAAGATCAAATATGATGTATTTGATCATATTTGGCATATTTCAATGAAAAAAGCCAAGGCTGTATTTTGAACTTTCTGTTAATTTATCTTAATGAACTGTCTCCATTTATTTTGATAGATATGTTTATGCCCTTCTCAATCAAGGGAAAAAAAAATAAGAACAAGTCGCGCTTTTCATACTCTTACTGCATCCCTGGTTTCGCTCACCTCACTAAACAGACCGTTTACAATCACTTTATTAGCCTCCTTGCTGCCATTATGTTCCAAAAGCCCTTCGACTCCGGTGTCTGTCTTTTCCTGGTGTCAGGCAACTGTCTGCAACAGCTCCAAAGTCTCAAAAATTGTTGCTAGTAACTCAGTCATTGTAAAATTTTCAGACAAGGTATTAGGCTGAAGTAAAGCATGCACAGATGCAGTGCCATGGGGGTTTTCTACCTGCTTAGGGTGGCTCTTAATTTGCAGCATGAAATTAATAGCTAATTTAATTGGGATTTTAATGGAAGGGATTTTCATACAGAGTTTCTCACTTGCACTACAAATTACATTGAGGCTTGTGTACGAATATGGTGATTCTCCCCTCGTTTGGTGGCACGAAATCTAAAGTACAGGCCAAGTTTTTGAGAAGTTTCTCTGCTTAATCTGTGACTTAAGAAATCTCATGGAAAATTTCTGTATTTTGCACTAGGTTTAAAGAAAAAAAAACCTAAACAGTACAGTTTTTTTTTTTTTAATACCATGTTTCACATGCTGATAACAAACTCTCTGTTAGGACTTCTAACCTTAATGGTGGTGTGAAGCATTATCTGACTGTGGAAATAATAAATGCTTTTCCCTTATTTTTAGATCTCTCATTTTATTTGACTTAGCAATTTGGCCTGTTACTATTTTTACCAAAAAAAAAAAAAAAAAAAAAAAAAAAAACCTTTAAATCTTTTTTAAAGCTGCTCCCACTTGCACTTTATTCAATTCAATTAACTTCTCTGAAAAGTCTATCTGAATTCCATTAACGCTTAGCCTATCTCTTAGTTTAAGTTCTTCTCCACTTTTCTCAAACAGCCCTGGACTTCTAACCTTTTTCGGACATGTGTTTTCCTTTATGAAGCCTGTTTCCTGGGCACAGTTGTGCATCCATGTTGGTGGTGCCTAGAAGTGAGGAACAATACAGGAGGGATGATGGATGTGACCAGACAAGCAAAGCACCTACCAAATAGTTCATCACCTAAATACTTCTGCAGATGTGGGTGCAACTTCAAACTAGACAGCAGCAGTTTGTTTAAAGTATATTACAACTAGATCCCATGAGTTTTAAAGGCATTGTTGGGCTAAAAGACTGTAGATGCAAGGCCAGATTTTCTGAATGAGATTTCTGCCATATCACAGGTTGTTTGGCTTCAGGGTGGGAGTTCCTCACAGTTAAGAGATCAGCCTGATCTGTTATTGCCAGCACAGGGGATGACAGGGATGCAAACAGCTCAGCCATATCTCCATTATTTTTTGGTGGACCAGACCTCACTCGTACATTGGGCTGAAAGCAAAGCCCAAGTGCATGGCATCCTTCTCTTTAGTTAAACATTTTCTCTTCTCCAGCAGGCTGTTGTGCAGAGGAGCCAACACGCATCCTCAAATGAGCAAGGGGAAAAGTGAAGTTTCTTTTGATCTGGCATACCAACTCCCCAACAGCAGCGATAGGAAGAGAAGTGGTGCGGAGTGTTCGTCTGATGCTGCTATGCTGGAAACACCTGATCAGTAAAGCTTTGAGAGGTGCCTGAATCCCTTCATACACAAGTAGGAATTCAGTTGGAGCACAGCAGTTTCATGACAAAGTATAAAATTTGTGAAAGTGATAGGCAAGAAGGGAAATTGCCATGGAATTAAAATTTGACCTCTCTCATCCCCTTGCTAGCAAAACTTCTCAGTGCTGCCAGAGGACATGAATTGACAGAACATTGTTTATAGACACACAAGATCAGACAAAACTGATGTTAAACATTCACCAAGCTTTCAAAATAAAAGCAACACTTAACATATCAATACTCAACATGAAAACATACTTTAAAACTTACTTTTTTTATGAAAAGCTCCAGGGACTAAAATATTAAGCGAATCTGATAAGGTTTCCTTTAGCTGGAATCAGGTAAGTGCTGTATATCAGAAAGGAAGCTCTAACAGAAGGTCCCGTCATATGGATGGAGCATACATCAAGTGTTTATTTTTTCGTATTGAATATCCAGTCCCCAAGGTGAAACAATAATGAATGACATCTTACTGACTGCCCAGAAAGATCTTATGTTGCACTTTTAGATAATATGTAGTAATTCAATATCAGTACTCATAAAATCTTATGTTCATGGAAACCAAAGAAAAAGAAACTGCTTTGCTCAAGTTAGGTTTCAAGTTAACAAGATAAATGTTTATTTTTTTTTAATTCGTGATTTGTATTTTAATTATTTTTGGATATATTTCATTTTATTTATGATGTGTTGGGTTTTCACATTTATATTTTTGTTTCAATACACTTGGACAACATACCATACAGTTTGATTTCATTTTAAACCCTCAAGTTACTCCTTGTGTGAGAGGCAAAAACCACAAAGGCCTTGATTTTCAGAGCCTGGGTAGGGAAACAGTTGTACTTGCACAGACACTATTAGTCTGCTAGACACATGCTCTAGCTTTTGGTCTCCTAAAACTAGACATTAATCTTAATATTAATATTGATCAAAAAGGAGACTCTGCCCATGAAAATATTTTGAAAAAAAATTAATAGTTTTTCAAAAAGTTTTTCATAGGGTTATTTTTCCTTAATTCTGACAAAAAGTCAATGTTTTCATGGAAAGGAAACATGACTGATTAAAAAAAATGGTTTCCTTGGAAAAAAACCAAACTAATTACATTTCATGAAGCAGACCATCAGAATGTCCAAACCATACCTTTGGACAAGTGTATGTGTACACTGAATACCAGCCTACCAGGAAATGCCCTTGCTCTATAGTCTGCAGATATGTAGATAGGTTTATCACATGAAAGGTATAAGGCCTGATAGCAGAAAGAGAAATAATATTTATTTAGATTATAAAATGTCCACTACTGAGATGGAACCAATCCAAGCCTCAAAGCAGCTTCAAAGGAATTAGAATGACCATTTGGATTTCCTACTACTAAATAAATGGGTAGTATCATTACAACAGTCTGACCACCATCACAATAAAAGCAACTTATAGATCTCTGAAGAACCACAGAAATTCCTAAACTTACCAAGACATTAACAACTGCAAAATCCATAGGCAGGTACAGGTCTATGGCTAACTGTTGTTGGTAAATCTGTAAATGATGTGGAAAAGGCAAACTTTCAACACAGTTTCCATCTGTAATTAAGCTGTAAGGCATATCAATGTCATGTAATATTATTTTGGAGCAGAAAATTACTGTCTGTAATGCTGAGGATACTGGATTGCCCAGAAAAACTAAATTTTTTCCAAAATGCAGACCTTAGTGATTCGAATCTAAGACTCTTCAAAGAGTTAGCTAATTAATTTGCAGAAGTATTTAGACCAGGGAAGTAACAAGGTAATTTTAACTTTACTTTGGAAAATGCAATGTCAGGAACTTGATCTTACACAGAACGAAGATGCAACTTCCAAGCAATGAAGATAATCAAGTTGTTGATCAGCTTACTAGTAGGACAACTTGATATTTTTAAAACTTAATTATACATATTTTTCTAAAACCAACTAATTTTCAGGTTAGTTGACTGCACTGCTCTTCCCTGTGCTTGGGGATCTCTGTATACCCCTTTCAGTCATGGATCACGGTAAGAACATTCTCCTCTCTGAATGTTTGTTTCTTTATATTTTATGTCTCTCTCCTTTTACAGTGAGGGAGGGAAAAGAATTCAAGCTGTAGTGAATCCAAATAATTATATTTACAATCTATATATAGCACCAAACAAAGCTTATGCATTAATGGATGATAAAAGAAACTGAAGATGAAACCCCCAGCTTATTATAATGTTGTCTCACACAATATTAGTAATACTTGGCACTAACTTCATGTTCAAAGCAATTCAGAAACATTAAGTAATTAACCTACATACAATTTAATGCCTTCTGCCAAGATTGCTGTACACAAGCAAGTAACCAGAAGAAAAAGGAATCAAAACCCAGATTTAATCTGAGAATACGAATAACAGTTATAACAATATTTCTTCTCATTTTTCATCTAGAGTTCTGCCAAACACATTTTACTTTTTTTTGTTGTTTTTTAATGAACAGAAGACCAAAACTTCTGATTCTTAATTGTTCAGGAGTCACACTGAACTCGTGAGTAGAGCTATAAAGCCTGACAGCCCATGACAGACGACTGGAAGACTGGACCGACTGGATTAGGTATTGTATATAGCACTTACCCTCTAGAATTCTGTCACCCACTGCCAGCTGTTGAACAGCACAAAAAAATTGTAACACACAGTATAAATGAAGAACACAAAGCCATATAAAGGGAGGTTTTACTATTTAAGGAAGCACAAAGGACTAAGGAAGGCTTTCTTGCTGCAACAGACTCGTTGTTCTGAGCAAAAATCAGAACTTCTGAGTAAAACAGACCTAGTCTGGGGTTGCGGGTTTTTTGGCTTTGATTTCCTCATTTATTTAATTCTTTTTCGCCATTATTTTCTGCATTAACCACAGTCTGTGCCTCCATGGTGGAAAGACATTCTTCTGCTCCCTCTGCATGGCAAATAATTTACTCTTTCTTCCATATCTTATCATGTTTCTTCTCCTCTTCACACCTCACCTTCTGTCAAGAAGTAGGACAACGAGCTGAGAAGTCTGCTGAAAAAGAGCTAGCGATCGATTTAGCTCAGCAGCAGATCACAACAAGTAACTGTAAAAAGCAAGCATCCACAGCAGCAGCATAGAGCCCCTGGTCCTGCCTGTGTGCACACACCCTGAGCGGGCAGCAAAAGCTGCATCAGCATTTCTTCCACTCCTTAAACCCCACAAGTATGTGTACATTTTTATCCCTGATGTAGATACCTATCCACTTCTCCAAACAAAAAATCCCTTTGAATATTATTGTCTCCGGCTTCTAAACATGTGCGATGTTTTTATGAGGTCTTTGATGAGCATAGGTCAGTGGGGGCTGGGATGAGACAGGTGAATGTTTATGGAGTTATAAGAGAGAAGACAACGATGGAGTTGGACCACCCAGCAGGAAGGTGGGGTCAAGATGCCTTCAATTCAGGATGGATAAAAAAAATATATAATAACAATTAAGTATGAGACCATCCAGGGAAAACCAAGCAAAAGCAATAGGAAAAGGTGGCAGAAAAGAAGCTAGAGAGTGAGCCCAAGAGGATGAATTATGAAATATAAGTCTTGGAAAGAAAGTTACCTTCTATTTTTTTTTCTGGATGAGTGTCAGAAAGAGGGAGCTTGGTGACAAGTGCAAGTGAGGAGGAGATGCTAAAGATTACTTGAAGCAACAGCAAGAAGAAGACAGGCATGGACTAAGAGCAGCACGCTGCAGAACCATGTGTCCCTTACACACCGTCACAGCACTTCAGATGTCGTGGCCAGACTCAACCAGCCAGAAGATACCTGCCAACAAAATCACTGCGAAGAGCTGCAAGAGCACAGTTGGCTCCACCGGTTCAGTCCCTCACCCGCTGGAAGGTGCTGGGAGGATCCCAGA
>NW_009259239.1:3267049-3289674 GCF_000687185.1 Egretta garzetta | reverse complement strand
CCATGCGGAGCCGCGCTGCTCGCACGTTCTTCAGCTGCACTTGCAGAGCGGGGAGGGGAATATTGGATATCGCTTTGGTCAGGGCTGAATCTATAATTGAGAAGATGAGAGTTCATTACAGATTTTGGCCTTGGAGTGCTTGTCTTGGCAGGAGGCTTTGCTGAGTGTTAAAATCATTAGTGAGTGGCCTAAATCTAAACAAACACCCACCTTTTCCATTTATTACCAGGATGAAATGACTTGCCTTGTAGAACTGAAATACCTATAGTTGTCAGCTTCTCATTTCCCAGTGGTGCGTAAAATTCCCTCTCTATGCCTGGCTTTCCCTCTGGTTTAGCTTTCCCTTATGTTCCTCTACTGACAAGAATTGTGTATTAAATTACAAGTTATCTGTCGTGGAATGAGAATTTCACTTCACACCAGACAGAGGTCTGTTGTACAGCGCTAAGAGTTCCTGTTTCTCTGGTGCAACATTGTAAGGCAAGGCGAAGGTTAAATAAAAAAAGAGGCAGGATGATTTTAACATGATGGTAGATGAAAATTCAGGCATACACAGCAAGGGAGCCATTCTTCATCATTATGAATAGGTAGCTGGACAGAACCAGGCAATATTCATACAGCTGTGTTTTTGTCACTGTAAATAACCCAGCTGTTGGGATTGTGTGTGTGGAGGAACCACTGTAGTTATTCTAGAGGTTTTTTTCCCCATTTTTTGCTGAAGAAGTCTGTCTATATTGTTCCAACCCCAATGAACGCTTCAGAAACTCTGACCCATTTCACAGTTCCTTCGCACAGAATACAGCCATTGCCATGCAGAAACCACAGTACTCTGCCTAAAAGAACAACTTTTTATTATTACAAAAGGGATAAAAATGATATGTATTATATTCCATCTCTGAAGACCATAACACATGAAATATCCCTCTGTCTCTACCTGCCTGTCTAAAGATAGATAGAACAGCACAGAAATAGAAGTACCGATTGGGCGACTTTCCCCTTGGTTTTATTTGTGTGTGCAGAAAATGCACATGAAGAAACTTGTAAAGCAAATCATTCAAAAGAGTGATTGGAAACAAATTTAAATGAGCAGTGTTTAAATAATTAACACCTGCCAAAGTAGGAACAGAGGCCTTATTGCTGATATTAAATCATATCCTTTAACGTCTGAAACAGATGACAGTAAGTAATTCCAAAACAGTCAAGACAGGAAACCAATTTTTAGTTCTTGGAAAGTTGAATTAGTTTCAATAAAGTTGATAAAAAGCCTATTTTGATTCTGTTAATTCTACTATGGAAAGCTGGTTTTACATTAAACTTTTTTTCTAATTTAATATACTGTAACTGAGCATTTTTGAATCATGATTTAAAGTATATTCATTATTCAGTAAACTAATGATGTATGTTCCACCTGGTTGCTGCAGAGCCCAGTAAGTAAAAACTGTGGGTAGTATCTTGTTACCAAGAACAAATATTGGACTTGCCAAGTTTCCAGTCAGTAAATATAACTCACAATAGCTATGCCAGATAGGCAAATAAGGATGTTCCGTAACAGAAGAAAAAAATTTAAAAAAAGACACTGTGTAGTGGTTCAGTCCTAAAACTCAAGTTCCGTAAAAGCACCCATTGCAGAAATTGGCAATTTTGCCTGAGTGAAGCCTGTGGTGTAATGGTTTGGAGCAATGCCTAGATTTTTTTATTCAGAAAGAGTAAGTTAGAGTGTGTGTGTGTGTGTGTGTGTGTGTGTGTGTGTGTGTGTTAAAATAACATTAATGTTGAAATACATATGAGTAAAAGCAAAGCTATTCTGGCTGTCACCTCACTCCTAATTCACCTCTGTCTCTTGGTACTTCATCAAACTTGTGCTGCATGGTTAGATCACAGGTTGCTTCTATTTGGAGACTCCCTTCAAGTAAAAGATATGTCTGTCCATCTTAGATGTTATTTTGTGGTATCTGAACCTCCCACAATCATTAATGGATGCTACTAATGCTGCATCCTCTTGAGGTGGGCCTGGGCTTGCAATGGGCTGAGCCCAGCAGACCTGACTGACTGTCCATACCTCTGAGATGTAAAGCACGGTCAAGACCTTCACTCCTCTGGTGCAAGGCAGTTCTCTGCTAGAAGGACAACAGGTCATTCTCTGGAAGGGAGGACTTTCTAGGGACAGACATGGTGAATTCATTCCACCAGTAAAATAAAGGCCATGACAAATCTAACCACCTCCTGTTTCAAACACAAGCCTCTGTTCTTTGCCCTGCCTTCTCTAACGTAAATATAAAGAGATGTCTATCTGAAATAAAACACATCTTAAAAAACCAACTAAGCCCAGGTGACCGTGCCATCTCCAAACATATACCAAGTGCTCAGAGCAACAGCTGCTTGGCGTTGCAGATGCATCTGAGCAGGCCTGGCAGTGCTGATAGCAATAGCAAGACCAAAATCAGCCAGGCCAACTGGAAACTCAGTCAAATGGCAACCCCAAACCCCCAAACCGTGTGCACAAGTTTTCCTATAAGAAAAGGATGAAAGAACCAACATCATTTGAATGATGCAGTCATATAGCTTAATGTACGATTGGCAGACATTCAGCTCCAGTAGCAATGGCTGTGGTATAAAAGTTAATATAAAAGAGTACTTTACAGATGAGGTAACTAAGTTACAGACAGATCAAGTTGTCACTTGTTCCTGTAGGATTTGAACCTACCTTCTCAGTTAAAACATCCTTTTTCTGTATGCCTCATTTCCAAAGCACAGCAAAGGATGTTTGAGTGGCTATAGCATTCCTGAATGAGAGCTACAGAGGGGGAAAAAGTCTGGGAGGAGAGGGAATATATCACCCCTTCGGTGGCCACAGCTGGAATAAACCTGAAATAGTGAAAACACTGACATCAGACTCAGCCTTCCTTTGATTTTACAGGGATCAGAACTGAGGCCCTTCTTCCTATTTACAAACAGCTGCATAAGCTTCCTTTATGAACAACTGTAGTTTTTTTCTGGTAAAAAAAAAAAAAATTATTTGACTTCTTTCTTACTGCTTTTTCACCCTCTGTTTTCACCTTTCTCTAATAACATCTTTTAACAACAGAGAAAGGGAGAGGAAAACCTAAAAACTCCTTTATTTGTACTTGAAGCAAATAGACAGGGAAACAAGACTCGGGGGGTTGAAGAGGAAGGAGTAAAAGAGGGCTCTATTCTTTTGTTTTTCCCCTACAGTGAAAAAGTGCACTCTGCATCCAGTTCTTTTCCGCCGCCAGAAGCCCTTCATTTGTAGAGCACAGACACATATTATAGAATAAATATAAAGTACCTTCAGAGACAAATTTAAAAGTAGATATCTCAAAAGCCGTGTCTACTTTTGCAGTTATGGCAGGGCCTTTTCTGTATTAGAACTTAAGTATTGGTAAAATCAACCAAGTCCATTTTATGTCCTTACATTCCTCACTTTATTTTTTTTTTATTTTAATCAAGTAACCACTTCCCAGCTGCAGGCCAGCAAAATATTCAGGGACTAAAATTAACAACTTGAAACCAATTTTTTTTAATATAAAAAAATGCATTTAGTTAAAATGTAAGACAAGGTTTTCCAGGTTGCCTGAGAAGCCGTGAACCCGCACGGTCCCCGGGGCTGGTTGCACCTGGCGGAACAGAGCCGTCCCGCTGCGGCAAGCATCGCTCCTTGCACCCCAGGAGAAGCAAAAGCTCTTCGGTAGCCAAGCCAGCGGCACTGCCGTGGTGTTGCACCCAGGCAAGAAGGAATATACATTCCTTCTAACTCTGTCAAGACACAATACCACCAACCTTTACGGATCTGCAGTGTGGTATTGTTTGAATTCTCCCTCCCTTTTTAAAGATATCTGAGAAAACAAGACACTTAAATAGTCCAATATATTCAAAGTCTAAGTGCAGTGCTGTTACCTAGGAAATACACCACAATGCTGACAGTGATGTTCTTTTAACAAATCCGCTTTTAATGGAATACATGGATTAAAAAATAAGTCTATAAACTAACCCAAGAGCTGGATGTGACTAGGTTATTGCTAGAGAAGAGCACCACATTTAACAGTATTTGTACAAAGAGGAACTGACAAGGCTTTGCCAGCTCATATAATATTATTTTAATCAGTTACGAGCTAATGACAATAGGAAAGACACTTTTTTTAATGAAATGGTACTTCCCAGCTTTCTTTGGCCAGGCTCAGATCTGCCAGGTCATCTCTATCCCCTGAATAGCTGTATCCTCCCCAGTAAAAATGGTTCTTAACTCCTCTTCATATTGTCTGTGCAATTCCCCCTTCGCTCTCTTGTCCTTCCTTGTCTGTTTCCAGTTTGGGTACCTTCTTCTCTCTCTCTCTCTCTCTCTCTCTCTTGCTTTTTTTTTTTTTTTTTTACTTTTTTGGGAACACGAAGTAAAATATGCCAGTCTATTAATGAAGTGCCATTAACTTTCTTACAGATCTTTACTTTCTGTTTTCCTGTCTCTCCTTTCTAACTCTTTTGCTTTTCTTTTAAAGAAGCCATATTTTGGACCCCAGTACAATTCCCTCAGCAAAGCAAATGAACAGAACAGAGTCCCAAAGTGTGTTCATTGAGCCCATCAGAAATGCAAGGGCTTAAGCTATATTTACAAGGCTTTGCTCCCCCTCTACTTATGTGCAAGCCAGATGATTCACTGTATGTTACTCACCAGTAATAGTTTGTTGATCTATGCTTTGACAATACTGTGCACAACTACAAGCATTCAGTCAGAGAACAACATCACATGATGCTGTGGCCCATTTAACACCAAAAATAATGGACAGCTAATATCCTAAATTAAAGTCAACAAAAGCCACAAGCTGCACGCTGATCAGCCACGTGCTTCATTGCATGCTTACTATTAATAAAAACAGTTAATTCTGCTCAGCACACAGAGTTTGAGAATGGAGAAAATTAAATACATCAGTGAAGTATTTGACTAGTTTTAGTAGTTTTCTTGCCTGAAATAATAAATTCAGCTTTCCTGCAGAATTGTGGAGAATTCCTCTCACCTTTTCTAATCCAAGGAGCCTGTGACCTTTCTGAGGAAACTCATGGGCTGTCATTTGCAAAAGACAAAATGGCACACAAAAACAAATAACATTTATTCTAAGCTTTGATTGCTTGCTTACTATCTCTGTAGATGATTTACAGATTGCCTTTATGTGGATTAAAGTGACCGCAGGACTACAAGTTTAGAAAAATTCAGCAAGAACATTATGCTGAAAATAAAACAAAAACCTATCTTGTCCCCAGAATACTGTCTGCTCTGTCTCCTTTTCACAGTGAAGGAGAAAAAATAGTGGCTTTAGGCATGTTGCTCACTAACATGCTATAAAGTCTGTGAATCTTCAGTCTGAGGTTCTTTGTCCCCATGGCCGCAAACGGAGAGCTCTTAGCAAAAAGCTGACATTGGGAGAGTAGCACTTCCCACCAAACGCTGGAGGTCAAAGACAGTCAATGGTCTTCTTATTGAGGCAAGAATGCTTAAAGGGGTACCTTCTATAGCAAATTATATGTTCTGGGAGCACACATAAGATACTGTGCTTTAGTTCTGTGAAGAATGTAGACTTCAGCATCATTAACTAATCTGATTTATAATGAAAATTAATTATTATGGTCATTAGACTAAATGGCTTCTGTCATCTGCAAAGACATAATTGGTACAGAAAATTGTTTCACAGCTAAGGAACAATCAATCAACACAGACTGAACACGCACATGTATTTTTTCCTCTCTGTTCTCTCCCACAATGAAAACCCAAACACAGAGTGGGGGACCGGGAAGCAAGACAGCTCCTCCCATAGTGAGTGATGTGCTGAGGCAGACACATCCCAGGCTGAATGAGAAGCTTAGAAATGGGGTAGGAAGGGAGAGACAGGGCTTACATGGCTGTAACCATGTCACATACCCCTGCAGTTGGTGCCACCGTGGTCAATGACAACAAGGGGGTGAAAACTCACAGTTCTCTCAGTAAACCTGCATCAGATATGTACAGCATAGGTTTTATACTTATCTCTTTATTGCCACCTTCACTGGGATGTAATGGAAGGAGAGTAAGTATTACAGAGCTTAAGCGCAAAGAAATGTGTTCCTCCCTCCATTCCTCTCTTTGGAGTGAAAGTACTTGAAAGGACAATGACAGATGCAGCACTAAAAGCAAATTTTTTTCCTTCCAATCTCCAGACGTCTCTCAGAAGCATGAAATTAACATTGTTAGTTAATTTGAATTTCATATGCTGTTTGCTTGGTTGCCTCTGGTTCAGAAATACATCATAAGCAAAGGTGGGAATTTTCCAAACCACATCTGACAATAGACCAAAGCTTGAGTGAATCATTTGAAAAACTTATGATTAACCAGTCTTTCAATTAAAATCTTCCAAGGATATAATGTCTTTATTCAGCAAAGTTTGCTATAAAGAATGCACCTTCTGCATTTAAGATACTGTAAAAAGCAGAGACATAGAAAAGCAGCGTGGAGGAAGCTAAAGGATCCTGCGTATTTCTGAAATGTTTAGGGTACTCTTTTAAGAGTTTGTATCTGACCTATTTTAAAACTTGTCTAGCTAGAAATTTGAGCTGATTTATGCAAAAGCTAAGTCGACTATGTTATTTCATTTTAGACAATTTAGCAAAAAGTGGTAAAAATTTCAAAGTAGACACGCATACATTGCATGCTTAATTTCTTTTTTCTTACTAGGATAAGCAAAACCAACCGAATTTTATATTGATATAAACCATTCCTAGAAGTCTTAAAAGCTACATACTTCACAACAATATAGCTGTGTTAGTTTGAAAATAGTTAAACTGATGCAATTCTTTGTGTGTCAAATAGTTTTAGAAACAGAGAATGTTGTGAGGTTGCTCTGTGGCATAAGAGATTGCTTGTCTTAATCTGCTCCATTCCCCAATCTGTTCTTTAAACCCGTTCCAGATGATCTGGAATATTCAGAACCATAAATGTATTGAGTCTGGAAATTTGGAAAGAGAAAGTATTGAAACCAGAAGATCTGATTTCCTTAAGGAAGAATACAAGAACATCTGAGCTCTCGCCAAAGGGCTTGTTCTGGGTTCTGTATTCAGCTTCCGGGAGGTCATTTGATATAAAAGCTGTTCTTTCCATCAGAAGATATGCTATTGTTCTTTGTATAGTCTCATACCAGAATGAACAATTAGCATTTTAAGGAGGGATTGGCTCCACGGGACACTGGAGCGTGGTCACAGCATTTTCATTATCTATCTAGTTTCAGTTGTCAATTAAGATAACCGAACCTAAATCTATCAAAGATGTTTATTATTGAACACTGAGACATATTTACAGCAGCAATAATGAAATGTTGAGCTTGAATATCTCCTTGAGAGGACTGCAGAAACATTTCAACTATATACAGGCAATAGTTGTTGTTCTTGCTTTCTCAATAGAAAACAAATTTTCAGAGAAGTAAGGCTGACTGGCTAATTTTTTAAGAGTACAGACTGAAGGACAGTGAATAAGAGCACAGGGGGAAACTATAAAATATCCAAACCTTGGTTTAGGCCAGTGTCATGCCCTGAAAATTAATCTTTGCCTCTTCATTAAGGCCACAGAGTCAGTTCTACATGGCTGAAAAGTCATGAGCCAGCCCAGCAGACAGGCAAAGTGATTCACCCAATATCCCCGACAAAAGAGCTCCTCAGTGGCAAGATCTGGAAGCTGATATGATGGATGCCTAACTTCCCAACTCATCTCCTTCTTCTTCCGAGATTATGAACCCTATTTCTTCAACCACAGTAATCAAATTCCTAACTGGCATTGATGTCTTTTACAATATGTAATATTGCAATGGTTCAGTACTAAACAGTACTTATCTCAGCTGCTGTGACCTACAGAAACATAGCTGCCTGCATGGACGTTCAAACAATCATGAGCAACACAGATGGTTTGGGGTTTTTTTATTTTATTTTTACCACTGGAGCAATGAGGTTTTGATTTTAAAATATTTGTGATCTGCAGAAAATCCCAGGTTTGGAACTAGGTGATGTCAGGTTTTCAGTGAGATGCAATGTTCTTGAGCTATTGGCAACGTGTGTCTTGTAAGTAAATGCCAATCAAAAAAAAAAAAAAAAAAAGAAAAAGAAAGGGAAAAAAAAAAAAAAAGAAAGGGTTTCCAATTGTTTTAAAGGAAAAGAGAAAATAGATGTTTTGGGCTGCTCTGGCCTATGGATGTCAAAATGTGTTCCAGTAGCACTGGGTCCTTCCCTTGACTGAAGTGTTTTGCAGTTTACAGTATAAATTATAACAGAGGTAATAATATTGAAGAGGTGGGTAGGTGGCCAAGACAAACGTGCCATGTGGCAGAGGATGGAGTTGACTGTTTGAAGAACGACAGCAGACAAGCAGCTGTCATCCAACCCGAGTGTGTGCTATGCTCAAGATCACTGAAAAGGGGGAATGTACAGCGAAAGAAACATTTGTATATTCTCTCCCATTCCCAGACTGCAACATTCTTATGTGCATAGATTCTCCAGACCTGTCGTGTTTTCCACTCCTTATGCTGCTTTTATGGATTCATGCACGTAGGGGAGAAAGGTTTTATGTATCCAATAAAATATGTGAATGTGTTGGTATATAAACATGTAGAGTAGCTTATAATGATTTCCAAACTGTACAAACTAAGAAGAAAAAGAAAAAACAGTAAGAGAATTATTCTAATAGCCTTTATGAATGTGCTCCTTCCACTGTTGTTGCCTAGAGCTAACAGTAGCTGAACAAGAAAATGCATTGGAAGACTTAACTGAAACTCAGTATTTCCCTGACGCAGGTGCGTCTAGTCCTTTTTTTGCAGGCAAAATCTCTAGGAGGGATTGTGAATTACAAGCAGTGAAAACACAAAGGCAGCAGCCCTGCAGATGAATGGGACAAAATTCAGATAAAATTGAACTGAGTAGAAAAAAGCAGAAGCACGACGCTTTCATTAAACTTACAGGGTGAAGCGCATAACAATAAAAATGACATATTTCAGTTGTAAAAGGAGAGGCAGGGTCCTATGGTTTCCATTTGGTCTGAACCAGAAACGGGCATTTTTAACACAACTTCCATTTATGTCTCCTCCACGCAACTGCTCACTATGTTATGTTCATTTACCCTTGCGCAGATCCAACAAAGGCAGTCAGAAGAAGAGCTGCATTTGAAGACGGGTAAGTAGGAAAGCTCTGGAAAAAGAATTAATCTGAATATCGGAACATTCACCACTCCTATTGATGCACGGAATAGACTCAGCTCGAGTTCGGGGTCTCAGGACAAGCTGGCATAGCTGACATTTGAGCAGCTACCCCCTTTTATTTGTCAGCTGAGCAAATCTCATACAGAAATCATGGAGAGGTGATAAACACCAAACAGTGTAAATTCTGCTTCTGCAGAACAAAATGCAGCATCCAACGGCTTTAATGCTCCGGATAGGTATTGCCTCAGCTTGCCAATTTCAGAGTGGAACCACACTTTAAATATTCTGCAGACTGTAGTTAAGTGCTGTAGTATGTTAAACTTTCCAGTCTTACATATTTCAATTGATTCTTTGTTCTCCTCTTTCAGAACAGGTTAATGAAGCTAAAAGGAAGGAGAGGAGGATTGGTTGTTCAATCAAACTGCAACATATGGAAAATCCAACATTTCAGTGAATTCTAGGAGCAAGCTAACACACCTATTCTGGTGAGACTTGTATTAATAGCTACTCATTCTTCTGTTCCATTCTTAATTTAAGGATTTATAAGCACTTTACAAACACAAAGTAAGCGTTGCCTGAAGAAGAGATGGAAATTATTTTGTTTTTCCGGAAAGAGAAACTAAGACAGATTTAAGAGGTTAAATGACTTACCCAAGATCACAATAGAGTCAGAGCTAGACTCTACATCTCTGGAATTCCAGTCCCATCCATGAAATCCTGATCCCACACTCCCTCCCTTTGCAAAGAAAAAGGGAAGAAATAAGGAAGGTTACTGTTAAGTTAATCCTGCTACATTTTCAGGATCCTTATGTTGGACTCTCTCAGTTGATGTGCACACAAACAGACAAGAAATCAAAATACTTCCCCTTTCAATTTAACTATTACAAAGTTTCCCAGTTCCACACATACATAAAAAGTGCATTTTGAGCAGAAGCATTTAAAGGGATAACATAAAAGTCAGGAAGCAAAAAACAGAACCTCAAAGTCACAGTAATTAGCTCCACATGTCTAGCTGATAATGAGCGATGTCTTTTTTTTTTCTTTTTTTAATAAAGAAAATGAAGACACCAGAGTGGATGTTACTTGATTAAATAAGCTATGTAATTGTCATGGCCACATAATCACAAAGTCAGGGCACATGCCTTAGCGGAGACCACACGTGCATACGTGCCACATGCACATTTTCCTCATTGTGCCAGTCCCCCCCTTTCCCAAACTCCTGGACACAAAGGAAAGAAGTGTTCATAAATAACCCTGATCCATGAGTGCGTCAGGGAGAAAATTACTTGTAAATGTCAAGAATGGCTGATAAGAAGGGAGCAGGCAAGCACAGAGGAGAAAACCGTTCTCTGCGTGCATTTACAAGCTGGTTTGTCCAGAAAGTGAGCAATAGCCCCCAATTTGGCACAGCAGTTTCTTTTTAACTAGCAGTCCCTCCCAAATATGCAAAACAAGAGCTTAAGAGCTTCAGGAGCTCAGCCTCTATCAGAGGAAGCCCTGCAACATTCTCCCAAAGAAAGTAAAATTAAGCATTCTCATGTATATGCCATCAAAACAACCACTGCCAGCATCTGAAAAGGTTAAAAAAGCCAACAACAAGCTAGGAAATTATTGTAAAACATATCAAAAGGTACCTACGGTAGTTAGGACTCTTACACATCTCTTCTAATTAGCAGTACTCCTTTTGCAAATAAAACTATTCTCATTATCCCAGCTCTACCACTGCTGCCTAATCCCATGCTTTCCTCTCGGCATTTACCTGCACAATCCCTCACCCACCACCACTGCTCACACACTCCATAATATAGCAGTTACTTTAGGTTCGGCTGTAAATAATGCATGCCCATGCCTGCCATCTAAATCCTCTTAAGTTAGAAGTTATTTCCAGTCATAAAATCATAGAAATTAGAGGCAGAAAAGACCTATTAGTCCATTTAGACCAAAACTCCACGCCAATGCAGGATTGTTCCCTGCAGTACACTTTCTACCTCTTTGTCCAGTCTAGTTTTAAATGTCTCTGGGGACCTCTTTAACTGTCTCCAAAGCGGTGTTTCTACTATTTCCCTCAGAAGGATTTTCCACAGGCTGAGAGCCATGCTTGACAAGTGAGTCATGCTTGTTTGAAAGCGCTGGTCCTGGTAAAGCTCTACGGCTTTGGCTTGTGCCTTTTAATGCCTGATTAGCATTGTCTCAGGCATGTCATCCGAGGTCTCTGAGAAGGCGAACTGTATGAGGAGTCCACTGTTATTGCTGCAGTTCTGTAAAATTAATTAGAAGTAATTTAGTACTGGCAGGCTGGTAACCTTTGCAGCGGTTACGTTGCTTTGGGATGTCACAAGACTACACATGTTTCATCCTGCCACTTCTGCCAAATGTATCTTTACCCATATAGGTGTTACTTGCTGCAGGGGAGTGCACCACAGATGAGAGGACTCTGCGACATGTGCACTGTGCCATGAGGAAAAAGACCTGACAAAGGATGGCAGAGAGGGTGATGGGCTGTGTACCAACACATTCATAGTTTGGGGCAGGAAATCTTAGGAGGAAAAGAGTAGTAAGCTTTCTTGAGAAGTTTCTGGTACTTCAAGCACTGGCTGACGTTTAGATGGGAAATGCATAGGAATGGGCTTGTGCTCAATCTGCTTCTGGCCAGTTTTCTGAGGATGCAGCGTGATGGCAGCTGAAGTGTGCATGAAGTGCTCTGTCAGCCGCCTAGTGCACAGAAGCAGCTTAAAAAAAATAAAAAAAAAAAAATCTGAATCTACTGTATGACCTGTCTGACTACTCTGCCACATGAGCCTTTGCATCGTGTGAGGGATGGGATGGGATGGGATGGGGTTGGGTAGGATGGGGATGTGGCGTGGGAGATGGGGAGGAAAATCTCTTTTCCGCAGAGCCCTCACTCTGAGCCAGTCACACTCACTGTGAAACTGTTTTCAACCACTGCTGCTTCATCCAAAATCCAAATCCAGAAAAATGGGGCTCACCAGTGTAGTGATAGTAGACAAGTAGGAAAAGACCACATACCCTTTAATTCAAATAGGTGGAGTTCTGTTTTGGAGTAAAGAATTGTTTCAGATGTTGCCCAGAATTAGCTGAACTTCAAAACCTGTGACAGACACAACTGACAAACTGTCTCATGCCTAACCTAATTGCCTCTTAAAAACATCTTTTATATCTATCTTAAAGCCAGATAGCCTCACCCAAAAGGTAGTCATGTCTACACAGGAAAACAGAAAACCAGGTAGGAAATCCAGAATCGGTTCTCCACAGTTAGCTGATGGAAGCAAACCAGAAGATCATATAAACAAGCAAAGAAAAAAAAAAGAAAAAAAAAGAAGATAGCATTTATTCCAGTGAAAACTCTCGCAAAAACTGATCTGCTTGCAAACTTACTCCAGCAATCAAAAAGGAATATGCCAGGTGAACTGTTCAGCTACCCATTAAGATCAGCTCAGACCCCAAAGCATTCGCACTGTCCCACTCCCTCTCCAGAGCCAAGCGTCCCTCCAGACTTTTGCTGCCACAGAAAACAACAGTCCTCAGACAGAAATACACAGAGAAATCACTTTCCAAATAAAGTTTGGAGGATTTATCGTGGAAGAGCATGCCTGTGCATGTGCATGCATGTGCACTTTGTGGGAAGGGGAGGAAAGCACGAGAGGGTGATTACATGGCTGGCAATCACTCATCTTCTCAGGGATGCTTGTACAGGACGGGTGAGCTGTCAGCACTTCCTCAGCCCTTTGCCATGCTGTCCCTCAGCTGATGTCCCAAACCAAACACACACACATATAAAATAGCATATTACTCCTTTAAAGCTGCACCTGTACATTTATATTCTGTAATATTGCTTATGGGCACAAAGAGAAAATACCAAGTTAGTCAAAAAGTTCACAGTTCTGCACAAAGGCTCACTATATTGTGAGCAGTGATGCAAAATGTGATGAGGGAAAACTTTTAACTAGCAAACAGTTCCTCTACAGGATCTGCTGGGGAAGGAAATGTGCCTCCAGCCCATGTTCTTCCACATAAGCATTCATGTTATCTCCTGTAACATGGTTTGTGCCCCACTTCACCTAAAAAATCCAATTTTGGTGGGTTATCCCACTTAAAAAAACAAATAAGTAAATAAAATCTAAGCCAGCATATTTAAGCAAGCACCAATGTGTTTCAGCTACTCTGTGTCTGGCTCTGTTTCACTCCACATACACAGTCTGGAAGAAAGGAGCTGCAGATTGCTCATAGGATGTAGAGCTTTTTGTGCTGAATGTATCTACAAGCTTCAACATCAGCTCAGGCAGATGTCTCCAGGTCGTGAAGTGGTAAGGATAGCAATGGAGGATTGGCAGGGTAACATGATGACTAACTTTGCCACAGGTGAGGAGAGGCTTGGAGAGGCAAAGCAGTGAATAGAGGATGGATAATGGTAGGGTGTGAAAGCTGTTGATGATCTGGCCCTGAGTTTCCTCTGAATTCTCTCCCCACAAGAACAAGCTGTTGTGATGATGGTTGTGACTGCAGCAGCTAGCGGACACCTCAGTCAGCATCATCAATACAGAAAGCCTGAGGAGAAAACAATGGGACACCTATCCTGGAAATCCACCTCCAAGCTGTGCAAGGGTGCAGCAGCATCCGTTACTTCTTACTAGGCCTTTACATTCACCTGGAAGGAGTTTTTCCAGCAAGAGGTTAATCTCTGCACACAACCTCTCGCACAGACAGAAGCTCAGTAAGTCATGGTCATGAACTCTTCCACCACCTACAAGCCTGACTAATGCAATATAACCCAGTGACAGCTAAGGAGGCACTGAGAAAACTGCAAATCAGATTGCCTCACATGCGGCGTTCATGCCTGCCCCGCAGCACCACTGGTCAGCAGTTGGTTGAGCGATGTGAGGAATATGGGTGACGCTCCATGGCAAAACCACAGAAGAAAAGTGGAGAAGGGAGTAGGTCTTCCGTACGGTCTCTTTAGTTGAGCATGCCAAGCAGATAAGGGCTTTTTGAAAGCTTCCTGCTTCTGGGTCTTTTCCTCTTAGGCTTTAATACAGATTTCATTTATTCAGCCTTCTCTTTGGTTAATGGGAATAAAACTGATGGATAAAAATCTCTCCCAGGAATATGCATACAAAAATATGGTTTCAAAGATGCCCTCAGTGTAGCCACCCATGCTCTGACTGGCAGCTTCTCAAAAAACATAATTTCTTGAATACAAAATAGTAACACCATATTTCTTAGCTCATGTCCCACCACAGTTTCATTTCAGCACAGCGAAACCTCATTAATTCGCACTTCACTTATCCGCACACCTTATAATTCACACGTAAAAACAGCAGTCAGCAAAGATTTAACAACAATGTGCTTTATTGAGGGCTCATGTTGCTGAGATTTCATTATTCCTACAAAATACGCTACCGTTCATTCACTAGTACAGTAAGATTTCAACATCACCATAAATATCTCAAACTAGAGATAGGTTCACACTAGCAAAGTTTGGCTCTAAAGTCCACGTCTAGGAAATGCCAAAGTTTGAAGCTGGAGGAAAAATAGTTGTGAGCAAAGGCAAAATGAAACTAGATTATGATCACAGCTTGTGGTGTTTTCTGCATTATTGTATTTCTTTGCCTTCCTAAAGCACCTTTTGTTAGGTTACACACTAAGAAATGGATTCTTACTTGCATCCAGAGAGGCTTTTATCACAGAGTACAAAGGAGGCTTTATCACATATTTGTACTTCTTCAGCTCTGGAAAAATCTTCAGGAGTTCTGGACAAAGGGTCTTTAATGGTCCCAAATGCAGTTTACAGATACTTTTATGGAAGTTGCTAACCCATCCCATGCAGGCTTTCCCCCTGCTCCCCAGCAGTTATTGATTATCAAGACGTGAGTGAGAACCTTGAAGGTCTATGACTGGCAAACACGTGGTGGGGGGGAGCCGAGTGCAACTGCTTCACCCCGGGCCCAACACAGCAAGGCAAACCACAGAGGTCAAGACACTCTCAGACCAACTTGTGTCATAGGCACAGAAAGCTGAGGTTTTGGAGATTGTGTGAAGTTTAGGCTTATGAATTAGGTTCAAAATGTCTGGAGATACTGTAGCAACAAGAAGAGTCACCCATGCGCTGGTCAGCACATTTGGTATTCGGAGACCCCAAAGAGAGGTTAAGGTATGAGTTTCCCTCTCTTCATACTGAAAGCTTTCCCAGTAATATCTAACTCACTACCTAGGCATTAGTACTACTGGTTGTTTCTTAAGACATTCCTTTAGGAAGACTGTATTCTTCAACTCTTCAGGTCTGAGCCTGCCTTCTTACTCTGTTTCTAGGTACAAACACACATTGGGGTCACAATTCTCGCCTGAGGGCTGCCATTGCAAAATGAGCAACAGCATGGCCACAGCCGGAGCTGCTACACCTCTCCCCACCCTCACTTCTCCCCTCTTGCTGAAGCCAAGAGCACCAACACCCCATTTCCATCCCCTTCACCTCCCAGACCTCCACCCCACTCATTATAATATTCTCTGGTTATGTACTATATCTGTTTCTTTGTCTGTTTAAAGTCTGTTGAGCAATAATGTTTGGTAAAATACTAAGCAAACGAATGCCTAGAGGTGGAGAGCTATCCTTTCATAGTGCATGAATTATTGCATCATTCAAGCAGTGTTTTTCTGTCACTGTTCTGTAACACAGTTAGACTTACAGTTTTGTCCCAACTGCCACGTTCATTCCTATATCCTGCTTATTTCCAGAAGAGACGTAGCCATTTTCGTGCTACTTATATCAGAAATCATGTGAGTCTTTACCATTTCTATACACTGCTTGTCTGTGATTTCAAGAACGCAAAGCAAGTCCCTAATAAGAGCAACGTATGTATCTTTTCATGGACAACAGAGTGATAAAGTTTTTACCATTTTACCAGATTTACCATTTGATTTTCACATCAGCAATTTCTTTAGCAGAAAAGCTGTTAAACTGCTCTTAGGAATAACATTTTAGTTCCACAACTGTTGCTCCACACCTCCTTCTGCCTACTTTTCCCCCAATCCTGTGCCAGATTGCAACAGTTATCTGACTCCTACTGTGAATTTCAAGTACACTATTTAAGTCACATATTTGCCTTGTCTACACAAGAGTTTTTTAGTATGTGAGCTCTTTTGGATGTCTGTAAAACTTCATTCTTCAACACCCAAAACTTAAAGGTATGAAAGCATAGAAGCAACTGTCAGACTAGGGTTTATATCATTGAATACAATGATGCAAAACAGCAGTCAATACTTTATGCAAGAAGATGCAATTAAGTGCCTGACACACAGAGAAAATTCCATTCACACAAAGTTTACAACATTAATACCATTATAAATTGCTTTATCTTGTGAAATATCTCCAGCCTGAGATCTTTTCAAGTTGGTTGTATTGCAGCTCAGGATGACCTTCTCATCCACATAAGTGTCCAGTCTTTCCTGAGTTTGCTAAACCTTTGGCCTGAAAAATATCCCGGGAAAGTGAGTTGCACAATCCAGCTCCACATGTGTAAAATGTATTGCTACTTGTCCAAAATCAGTTTACCACCAATTCAAGCAACTGCCTTATTTCTCTCAACATTTCCTAATAAGGTCCTATCGTCATGCTTGCATCTGTCAGGAGTGAGAATACATCTTGAGACAGCTTTTGAGATATCATTGTGTATCAGTGTGGTAACATGATGGGGAACGCAGGCTCTGTCATGGGGAAGATGGTGCACGTCCTCCCAGAGCTGATTCATTTCTGTCCTTTGGGCAGTAGCGAGAGCTGCGCAGCGGCAGCAGCGCAAGTCATGTCGAGAGTCTGAGGTGATTACTCAGCTGCCATTAGGTCTTTGCTTTTCCCTCACATGCAGATCAAAACACCTCGCAACAATGTAATCAACACTTCAAATATTACAATTCACATTTTTATGATAAGAAAATGAGACATAAAGGGTTGTACCCTAACCAAGACAGACTCAATCAGCAAACTGGTGCCTCTTTCAGCTTGGGTATTCTTCAAAGTGCTAGCTGCAAGCAGATTTCAGCAATCCAGGCTCCTTAGGCCACTGAACTAATTTTTTTTATTATTCTCCCTGTTGATGGAGGCAAAACATATGTGCTTTCAACAAAAAAGGGGAAAAAATTATGTAAATGAGTAGGCAAAGACAGTTGTACCACCTGTAGCTAAGATTGCCTGGGTAACATTTGCATTTATAAGTTCTCAAAAGCTACAAGTAGGATGTACTATTAGAAAAGACTAATTTTTCCAACTGGAAGATCAAGTTACTTAAAAAAAAAAAAAAGAAAATGCCAGCATAGAATTGAGAAACAATATTTTAATGTTTCAACACAAAGAAAGGTGATATCGCTCTTCTCTTTACATTTTTAATATTTTCACAGTTTATAATAGTAATAATGACATCCAGATTTGGTGTTTCATGACAGTTAATGACTGTCTGAGTTAAAGGCTCTGTTTTACTTTGGGACCTCAGCTATGCCATCCAGCCACTGAGGCTCAAAGAAGCCCACCCGTGTAGTCCAGCTACCTTGGCTGAAAGATGGAGATCTTCCCAATGGGAAAAATCTGTTGCCCGGTGCACAAAAAGGTCGGCTCTTTCTGATTAGCTTAGCCTCCAGTGTACTACAGGCCACTGTGGGAAGAGTATTACAGGAAAGATAGAAAACCCATGCTTTGCTGCTCTTGTGTCTCCCCAGCCTATTTATGTACGAGATTTCTAGATAGAAGTATGTGACCACGTGCCATGAGATCAGTGCATGTCAGACCCAACATGAATAGCACGGATGGGCAAAAATTACCCAAGAAAATGACAGATAAATTTCCAGAATTCTCAAACTCTTGCCAGAGAAGATTTCTGTGCTTGTAAATATCAGGAAAAGGCTTACAGCTGTTTGGAAGCCCAACAGGGCCATCAGTAAGGGTAGAAGAATCACGAAGAACTGACTGGTTTTTGTCAGCCTTCTTGTTATGGGAGCCTGTCCTGCGCCTGTCAGAAACATGCAGCAACCAGACTCAAAATTAAGTTAGTGCCAAGATTTTCAATGCTTTTTTTCCTGTGGGAAAATCTAACAGGAAAGAAGAGGTGCAAACTCAGGACCTCATCTTTCCCCATGTGTCCCATAAAATCACAGAATATCTATTTAGCTACCTTTGGTGTGCACCAAGCACAGGGAGGAGAACTTGCCCACAGCCAAGTGTGATGAAGATGTTTAAAATCTCCCCTAGGAGCACCCCAGAGGAGCTGGAGAGGCTCTAAATTAAAGGCTACAGGTGTTTTGCACCAGGCATGCCCATTTAGAGACTTTGCCCTGATGCTCTTTTTACAACATTCTCCTCTAGGATCTTTTTCTGTCTCATATTCTTTTATTGCAGTACCAATTAGCTGAAACAACGATATGAACTCTTCACCCTGCTGTGAATATTAAAGAATGTTGTGGAATGAAATAGAGAGCACTACCAAAGAAATAAAGTGGATTTTATTAGCCAGACTTAAAGGATGATAGAAGTCTTTTTGGGTTGTCTTGATTAACTGCATTTCAGTGAGATTAAGGAAGCCTATTTAAGGAGTGCTATAAATGTATGCACTTGTATATTTGTCAAGTCACCTCATTATGTGCACAGCTCCTGGCACATCAGGACTTTCTATTCACTGGCACTCTCAAGCTCATATGAAGATCAATAATAAACCCCCCTCTTATCTGCTATGAAATACTTAGCTATCTCTTTGGTATCGTCATCCACCTGAAAGCAGCAAAAAACAATACTTTTTAAGCTCACTTGACAGAATGGTGTCTTAAGGTACATGGATGTTCCAAGAAAAGCATGCAGCATTACCCACATCCTCCAGAAATGAAGAATGACCAAGTGATTAAGCTTCCCTGAGAGAACTGTGTAGGGCAACTTGTAAATTGTTGATAGCACTGTTCTACTCTCCATGCCACAAAAAGAGAATCACATACACTATGATGCTCTGTCGATGCAAATACCTACAAGATGCCTTCGTCCTTTCCTCCCCATTGCCCCTCTGCTATACAACTTCCCATCTCCTGAGCATGCACCTTCTTATTCTTCAGTCAACTTTTAAAGTAGATTTCCCTCAAAACTCTTCTCACTATTTCCAGCACTGAGGCAAGAGCAGACTTCTGCCTCCTTTCAGAGCTATCAAGAGACAAAGCAGTTGGGAGAGGTAGCCCATTCCTCTACATCCAGTTAGAAAGCAGTCAAGCCATGAAGACCTGTGGTTCCTTGGACAGTATGGGATGGAGGTCAGTACTGAACATAGACCTGGCTTTAGCCCTGCTACCACATGCTAAGTAAGTCTGAGCTCATCCAGGTTTGGAGTTAGTGGTCTTTCAAGTCATCCTACACCTCCACAGAGCCTGCTCATTTTGGAATGGGAGTAGAAATCTCACTGGAGGTCACTGGAGCCATCAGGTATATGCATCCTGGAGCAGGTCCTGTGTCATCCCACAAGTACCAGGGTGTTTGGCTCCTTAATCTCATAGGCATCCAAATATGTTCCTCTTCAAGCAACAGCAGCTAGCGATCAATGAATGACACCAATGACCAAACATTTTTCTCTCCTATTTTGTAGTAGTTGGGTTCACAGTATTAAAACCAGAATATAACTGAAAACCTCCCAATTTGGATACAGTGGCTTGTTATTAATTGTCATCATTTTTTGCCACATCTGGGAGGTTGATTTGCAACATACTTGTCCTCCTGATAATAGAAAAACAGAGAGATGTTAAAAAGCTTCTTCCCCTGCAAACTAGAAGAGAGCAGTTTCCAGCAATGCTGTTTCTTCCCCAGAGAGAAAAAGCCCACCCTGCAATGATTGTAGAAGGTCCTATTTAAATGGTTTTGAAACAATGGGAAGGAGAAAAAGGGAGTGAAAAAGGGACATTTAAGCGTTCCAAAACTTTGAACAGATTTGTTCTTCTCATGTTGGTGCACACTGTGCAGCATTAGATCACATGCTGCTAATATCATGTTGATTTATGGTCTGCATAAATGGAAATAAATGGTATTTTCTGTTACCCGGAGAATAATAGATGGCCCTGGAATGAGCACAACACCACATTCACACACCAGGCTCTGTTCATGTCACAAGCAAGGGGAGTGCAACTTCGTAAGGGCGGTCCCTGCCATTCCCACCAAAAATCTTTGATACCCACTGATTTTAATGAGTAGGAGTGGACATTTAGGACAGCGTTTTCCAAAGTGTCTGAATGATTTAGAAACCAAAGCTGTGGTGTAACAAAGCAGGGGAAATGTTGGGTGAATTTCTCCCTTGAATGAGAAACTGGAGACTCCCCAGATCTTTCCACAAAGTTCACTAACCACACAAGTTGGTCAGGATCCTCTGCGTCATTTCCTCCACTTCTTCCCTTCCCCACAAGCAACCTCAGGGCTTTTTCTCATCACTTTGCTCCTGGCCTGAGTGACTTGAACTCATTCTTGAGAAAGATGAGGTCCCCTCTTCAAATGTGGTGTGGGCGCTTAAACAGGGGAGACCTAAACCTCTAAGCCAGTGAAACCCCCACACCACCTTTGAAAATGTGACTTTGGACACTAAATCATTCTGAAGTGTTTTCTAAAACTTACCCAGAGTGCCTAGCAGTTAAAACTTAAGCTCCAGCGTAGTCTGCGATTATGGACATACAAGCAAAAGCAATGAGTTACTTTGGTTTAATGACTCATTATTTAAGGTAATAGGTTTTACTTTACAACCAGGGAGGGTAAGTTTGTGCAACCAGCCAGTTACCATCGCTCAGCTGATGAGCAACCCTGGTAAGATGTGGCAACCTTGTTGCTTTTGAACATCTGCCCACACACTCCTCCATTATAATGGGGCCTAATAGAGCTCCAAATAGCTTGGGTTCCAAAACAATCTCAAACAAAACTTGTCCTTTAATAGACTTACAGCACTGCCAAAACATTCACATTTCAGGCTGAAAGACTGAGTATTTAACCTCAGGACACAGATGATTTTCTGTTATTGTTGCTGTTGGCAGAGAAGGGAAGGTTAAATAAGTTTGAGACAATTTCATTTTTGATTCTGTATAAATATAGTCATGGCCATAGTGTTTTCTATTTCTCTGGTTAGATGATTAAAACCTTACCATTAATGTGTGCTAAATTCCATATTGTAATTAAAGGAACAGCTGGTAAAGCCACATACTATTAAGGTTGCCTGATGCGTCACATATTAAGATTTTGCTTCCTTATGGACAAGTCTTCACTACAGCTGAATTCTTATCTTTATTTTTGCTTCCCGACAAGCTTACATCTTAATTGTACAATCTTTAGGGGGGGACAGCGGAATGGTGTTCTGAATATATAATTAATTGCCAAACATATTAATAGAACATTGAAATTATTAGGACCTACCTGTACTTCCTTGAGCGGGTGCTATTATATACCATGTTCACGCACTGATGACAATTAAAAGATCGAACAGTTCAACTGAGTCCAATGAAGATTGGTATGCCATCACTGTACAACATTATTCAGTTTACTTGGCCGCTATATCCCAGTAGAGATAACTAAGAGGAATTTAAGAAGATAAAACTTATATAGCCATTTATATGGCCATTGGCCTGTCATACCCAGTATCTTACAGGGGCCAGTACCTCATACTCCAGAGGAGGGTGAAAATTGACAACAGCATAACTGGATGGTTGGGCTTGCAGTGTGGTGGGGAAAATGTCCTCATGCCTCTTAACGCTCCTTATCTTCTGGAGCTGACAGAGCCAGGAGAAGGAATTAATATAAAACACTTGACTTTGTTTGCTCTGATGTTCTGTGCTCTCCAAGACACACAGGGATGTAAGCGCAGAAAAAATAGTGTCTCCCTCACCACTGCTTGCAATAAAACTAGAGTCCTAATACAAATCCTTTCAAGAGAGGGCTTTCTGAAATTCCCTTACAGTGGATCCACACTAACTTAGGCCAACACTAAAAGGGTCGGATTCCCTGATCTTCAGTGACTTCAGTTATTATGGCTTAAAAGGCTGAGAGGACAAATTTATGCAGGCACATATCCACACTTCCTCTTCAGTTGCCACAGCTAAATTTGACAAGGATCATGAATCACAACCCGTAGTGACACAAAACCACTCACACAGTCCCCAGTGAAAGCAAACTTGTGTCTGCTTTCAGACACAAACAAAAATGCAAGGATACACTAATTAGGACTACGATATATGCTGGATATATGCTGCACGCTGACAGATATTCTCTACTTGGAGAACTCGGTAAAATAGGTGAGGGAGAGGAAGGGTAGAAAGTGATACAGAGATAAAGTTAAGTGAAATCTCCAGGGTTCCTTAACAAATAAAAACTAGGGTCCAGGACAGAGGTTTTCTAAATGCTTTCCT
>NW_009259239.1:3228044-3266884 GCF_000687185.1 Egretta garzetta | reverse complement strand
GAGAAGTTTATATAGGAATATTCGGTTTCTCAGGGAGGAGGTAAATGAGAAGAAAGTTCATTTCTTCCACTACGACTTTAATAAGGAAATAAGCTTCCATTATCTTATTTCTTTAGCATTTTCATTAAAAAGTGAAGCCAAACCTACCAAGGCAGACACAGCTGAAGCAAAGCTAACCTAAATAACCTCTTGGCTGCAGCTTCGTTTCATCAAGGTAAGCCACTAATACATATATACACATATGTATATTATATATATGTATTTATATTAGAATATAACACTTAGTAACAGAACTGTAAAAAAAGAAACAATTCCATCTTCACAAAGAGAAACATTTCAACTAACCACCTCAATACTTCTCAAGGAAAAAGGAAAAAACTATTCCGCTTTCAACCAAAAATAATTTTTGATCTTCAAACAGAATCTGCAACACTGGTGAGTTCTACTTATTTCAGGGCAATTACAGTGCAGGAACTAGCTCACAAATAGATTTCCTCCAAATAACATCCCTATTTTTTGATACTCATTGAAATTCTTTGGACTGGAATTCTCCAAACAGAACTTGCCCTTTCTTAATAATAGTTTGCTTCTATTCAGGTAAAGCTAAAATCAGAAAGGTAGAACTGAAGGCAGAGCCACCACAGGGCTTTGGAAGCCCAGCCCTGAGTACAGTACTGATTCAACCAGGGCAGATGAATTGTGCACGTCCAGAACAGCTCTCCACCGCATGGATGTCAGCCAGGTAGACTCAATACCACTGCAATCTAGAGTGGCTCTAAACCTCAAGTTTGGTTTTGCACACAGTTTGTCCAAGGAGATCTTTCTTCTGATGCAGGGAAAAAGAGGAATGTGCTACCAGTTTGTCACAGAGCCCCAGGGTTTGACTGAGAAGCCAGCAGTGTGATCTGGCTTCTGGCAACACACCTCACTGGCTGGGACAAGCCACCCAGGTGAAAAACCCTTGAGAGTAGAAGGAAAGTTCAGGACAGTGCTCATTCAAACAGGCATTACATACATCTACCTTTGGGTAGCCAAAGGGCTGCCAGCAGAGAAGAGTTGCCTGTGTTATTTCATCCTCCCCTCCACTTCTTGAGAAGAGGACATCCAACACTCAGCTTGGGGACTATCAAGCTTTTCAAGCAGGTGGATCACTCCCTGGTTAGGAAGAGCCCTCTTTCAGATGTGCTGCAGGTTTGGTCAGCTGGGGAACAGGGACTCTCCTCCAGATACCAAAGTATTTCCTTTAACTACCTAAACACAGTTGCTCTTGCAAGTTGGGTGGTACAGTACAATATGACAGCACTTCTTTTTAAGTTGCAACACTCTACATAATACAGATCCCCAGAGAGATCTGAGTGCTGCATTTTATTGCACTTTAAAAAACACTGTGCTAATAAATTCCAGCCTCATATAAACTACATGGATAGAAGTGCTCTGCCCATGCAATCTGCCTGCCCAGTAGAAAACGTGTATTATCCTGAAAAAGTCCACAGTTTAAGGTTCCTCACTGGAGTGGTACAAATAAAAGGAAGAGCTGTGTTAGTCTTCCTCCCCTTGGAAAATAAGGGCATCACAAAATATGCCAGATATAATAACTCATGGACTTATGGCTCCAGTGTTCTTGCATAGTTTCTTTTATTTGCAAATTACATTCTCTACCTGGTTTATTCTAAAAACATTCCCTGCAGATTCTTTTTTATTCTTTCTTCAAAATAGCAATGCCTCCAAAAGTCTTCAGAATTTGCTTTTTTGATTTTAAATTAGCATGAAAGCTTCTTTTCATCTTCTGGAAATTTCTGCCATTTCACATTACAACCAACTCATACAATTAGATCAAATCTAAACCAGAAAATTCAATTATCTATCCTCTTACATTTTGCAGTTAAACGGCTTTTCTAAAGGCTAAACTCCTACCTCACAAGAAAATAAGTTACCTGAAAGGCTTAGCAGTTCTGAAATAAAATGAGAAATGGGAGAGTGGGCTGAGGGTATGTTACTGGCCTTAGAGTTTTCAGGTTTGTGTCTCAGACCCTCCTGAGACAGGAAAACACTGCTGCCCATCTTGTCAGTGAAGCTTGCCGTAGCCTGCCTTCCTTAATCTGTTGGGATAATATTGTGTTACCTTCTCGTAGCAGTCAGTTTATTTGACATCTTTCACTTGTGTCCCCTTCCTAGGCTCAGGTTAATGAGGTTACATTCTGTTCCTGCCTCCTTCCTTCCTTGCATGCATCCAAATCCCCTTTCTTGTATTCAAGAAGGGCCCTTGCAACCAGCAGGGACTTTCTGGCAAATGGTCCCCCGTGCAATGCTCCACCTGGCTGGCAGCTATATGGATTTCATCAAGAAGATGCTGATTTTGTGTTTCAGTCTTGTTTTCTGTGCCCCATTCTGCAGGAAAACCATTCCTCATTCAAAAGTTTGGAGGGCAGAAGAGGGACTTTGAAAATTGTTCTCCCAGCTTCCAGCTAGAACCAAATCTCCTCCAACACAGAGGAAAGAAAGAAAAGGATTTCTCTAATAATTTCATAAAAGTCTATTAAACGAACAGCCAACATTTAGGTCCATTACTCTAATTCTCGTAGAATGCTTCAGTCACTAAAAACTTCCAGTTTTTTTCAGCACCTTTCCCTCGTTAGCAGACCAGCGTCCCTCACTGTGTGCAGACCTCGGCAACGTGCAGATCTCACAAGGGCTCAGCGCCTGCTCTGCGGATTCTCCTTCATCTCCAACAGGCGTTCAGATATTAATATCATTCTTTGTGAGTGGCAAATCCATAAACACCTGGAGATGAAAGGAAATGCTGTTCAGGATCTACTAATGCAGCAAATAAACTGCATAACCCTTCCTTCCCTCCTCTGGTACAGTTACACTTATCCTGGCATAAGGTATACATCTAATATAATTTTATCTATAAAGTTACTCCTATGTGGGAAAGGAAATCAATTTTATACCCTTACAATCAAATCCTCCCCAAGGTGTTTACTGTATGACTGTATATAACAAAATCATCCTTCCCAGATGAACCATGCACCAGTAAAGCCCTGGCAGGTAGATGAGGCTGAATGAGAAATAAATAAGCATACCTGAAAGGTATCACCACCCGACCCAAACATTTACTGTTTGCTGAAGGTGGAATTTGCTCTCAGGAATGGGTCGGATTTATGCATATTCTGGTCCTCAGTTGGAGCACAGCCCTGCTGCAAGCCTCCCCTGGGCAGGACCTCAGCAGGCCACCCTGAACCCGGAGGTCTATGCCACCAGCTCCTCTTCGCTGCCTTTGCTCAGCACAGCTTCTACAGTTAATAAAAGCTCTTACTCTGCGCTCCTGCTCTAACCCCCTACAGGGCTACAAAAAAAGAAGCTCAGGGCCTCTGTGAAAGAATTTCCCTTCTAATGACCATCCCTCTTGATTAAAGGGTGATGACAAAACCACAGATTGCTGCAAATCACAGAAACCTTGGATCTTAGTTTATTTTCACAGTCCATGAAATGTCAAGAAATAGTATTTCAGGACAGATATATAGTGGGGTTCATCTCCTGCAATGCAATGCATCTCAAGTTAGATGTCTAAATCTAAGCTGGGCATATTGGCTTTCTGTACAGTCAAAGGAGAGAAAGCATGGTGCCTCTCATGCTCTCTAGTTTCCCATCTACAGAAGAGATCCATCACTGCCTGCAAATAAGTTTTTCTGTATAAAAGGACTCTACAGTGAGGTGGTAAGACTTAGACAGCTAACTTTTGGACATCTACAATCAGGACAGAGTAGTTACATCAACCATGTACGCCCATAAAATAAGAGATCCCAGAGCTCTGGTTCATGATCTGCTTAGGGACATGGTTTGCTTAGGGACATGGTTTAGTGGTAGGATGGCAGAGTTAGGTTAACAGTTGGACTTGATGATCTTAAAGGTCTTTTCCAACCTAAACGATTCTATGATTCTAAGATCACCATCACTGTTCACATGTTGGTGTACCCTGGCACAATTTTGACCTGTACCAGCTACCAGTACACCATCCAATGCCAGCACACTGTTAGGGGGTAGCATAGGTCTGGGATCAACCCCAACAAATAGTAGGGATAAGGCCAGGCTTTTTAGGGAGAAGAAGAGAGATAATTTAGCAATACAAATGCATACACATCATGAAAATTGTCCAGCAGCCCGTGATCAGTTTAATTTGCTAATGAAGGCATAGCCAAAGAGCTCCCTCTTTCTTTGTGTTTCCTGTACATGTTGTTTCTGTGGGACAAGGATCTGCCCTGTCCCTGCTCAGAGAAGCGACCCACGTTTTAAAGCAAGACTTTCCTTTTCCTAAATGCTGGTGCTGAGAGGACGAAATTCAGCCAGCCATTCTCTTGCTTCTCTGGTGAGACGCTTTCAGTAAGGTATCAAGAACTTTTTCTAGATAAGAAAGCTGTCTGGAGTATATCAGAAAGGAAGTACTTTGGTCAAAATCCCAAGCTGATTCAGGCACTTCTTATTCTGTCCTGAACCGGCCATAGAGCAGCTATAACATAGGGTTGTACACAATTTTTCAAAAATTTATTTCTCATTTCCAGTGAAAGAAGGACTAAAGGGGTTCCAGGAAATGTAGAAAATAAGTCCTTTTCATTTAGCACAAGCTGGTCAACTCTCAAACTGAAGGCACCAAACCTGTTTCTCCCCACTTACAAATCTTTATCAATACACGGTGACAATCTATGTTTAGATTATGAAAAAAATCAGTTCCCCAGTGCAGGGATGGGATTGGCAACTGTTTGAGAGACATTTTTCTTTTCTTTCCATCCCTTTTTTTTATTGATTTGCAGCTCTTTGATGATAGATGGATTAATTGTTTGGTGAGAAAAGCAGAAGGCATTTATTTACATTTATAATCACAATTTTAATCATTCATGCCATTAAAAAATGTCACTGTTAGTCAATTTTATGGTTTTTACTCTGGTATTTTATTTCAGCATGACGTGTTAAAATGTTAGTACTTCTCATTACTGACTGATTATTTTGCTCAGGATTTTTCGTTTTCTTTCTCTCTCCCTGTACCTAAAATCCAATTTACAACCTGCTAAAGGCCTCATAAGATTTTTATGGATTATTTCCTGAAATCACATTAATCTACCTCCTGTTACTTTGCACTAATTTCACCTACCATTGTATGAAGTAACTAAATTCGATTGCTTGGAAATGATCCCCTAGAGACTTCTTCATGAAGCGAGAAAAAGAAAAAAAATGTAACCCTACCTTGATGAGGTTATAAATGTGGTGGGAACAACAGGCCTATAAATTCACAGTATGTGGACCCTTAGCAAGAGCAATTTCAAACTATGATAATCAGAGGTCTTCAAGCTTTCAAATAAGATATAGATCAGGGCTTGGATTAGATTGTACTTGGCTTTGCCTCAGCTACCTTAAGAAGTCAGCCTCATTTGGTTTCAACAAGTGACACACCATTTATCGCTGTTTTAACAAGCTGCGTAAGTTGCCCAATAGTTTATCAGCTGCAGCCTGGTTCATTAGAACAGCAGTTCAACCAATATTAACTATGCTGGGCATCAGCTATTAATTTGATGTGTCCCTTATTTTAGGGACAGGCTGCAGATAACAGTGGAAGTCATCAGAGAAAAGGGTATTTAAAGAACAGTGAAGAAGCCCAGTCTCTCTGGCATATCGTGCTGCCTACTCCATTTGTTTGCATGGTAAAAAACCTCATCTCCTCTAAGCCTTGTAACTGGGTAGTTTAAGAGCAGCAGGTATGCCTGAGATAGAGCAATTCGATGTAACTGCTCAGGGTTGTAAGAAAAGTTATCTCACTTTCGAGTGGACTGTGTCTGATCCACACACGGCTTCCCAGACATGGTGAAGCTTTCAAGCAGTTGGCGGGCCAATGCTTCTTGGAAGTGGGGATTCATTCACACCGAGTGCAGTCGGGAAATAACGTACAGACCAGGGTCTTTGATTTCCTAAGCACCAGACCGAGCTCCAGCAGGTTGCTATTAGGACTCCAACAGGCTGTTTTCTGGTGCTGCAAGCTCCCATGTGCAAAGTCTTCCTGGCCTCTATGCTGCAGCAGGCAGAGATTGGGGTTTTTGGCTGCCGCCCCCACTTCCCATGCTGGGCTGTGCTCTGGTCCCTGAGGAGCACCAGTGTGACCACAGCACTGAGAAGGGTTGAGTTTTCTGTTCCTCAAATCACTGCTGAAGCTGAGTCAACTCTAGTGTGGACCCTGGACTCATCCCAGCCAGCAAGTGCTTTTTCTTAAAATCCTTCTGATTTTTGTTTCTTGGAGTAGACGTTCATTCTGCTGTCAGATGTACCTTGACTAACCCAGGATAACCACACTGAAATTCTCTAATCCAAGTTACCTCAATGGTACCTGGGGTCAGAGACTGCCCCTCCTCTGCCTCATACTTCATGCTTAGAAATGCTCTTTCCTAAGTAGTCTAGGATCAGTGCCACATAGGGGAAGATTTCTGACAGAGTCATCATGCAGCATCTCCCATCTACAGATCTGTAATAGCAGGGCAATAGGCAAAACACAAGATGTGTTGCTGGTTTAAGCCAGTATGGTAATTTTTAGTTTAAAAAATGCTGGTCTTAGTAGTAAGTAGTAGGAAGTATTAGCTTCCTAGATGGCAAGAGCAAAATGTGTGCCTTTACAGATGATGCATTGCTTCTTGAAATACACTTGTACCTACACACTTTGGCAGTCGTGTCACTGAGATCTTGACCACTAATTTCCCTGTGCTGTGAAGTGATTTAGAGCTAGCATTTAGGGGTTGTCCTTTATGCAACCTTAGTCTTATCCTTTATGGCCAAGTGATCAGAGCACTTGCACACAACATGGGAGATACATTTTACCCCTCAGCCCCAGGGGAATCAAACTCAAACCTCCCCCTTTTTGGGAAACTGATCTCAACTCCAGACTGAGGGCTGAATTTGGAGAAAGGATGGGATGAGAAGGGCTCTCCGAAGCCTTCCTGCCAAAGCTGCTCCATTTTGCATGACACACTTAACCATTCCTTCAGCCTGAGAAAAAGGACAGCATGCAGAGGGGAACCACTTCAAGAGGACGGACTGAGTGTCCCCCACCCTAAGAATAGTCCATAAGCGGGTGGTTATGGCACTCTCCAAGGAAGCATGGGATGCGAGTTTACAGCCCCTCAGGCAGAGGAAGGAACTGAACTTGGGTCACCCACATCCTGAATGAGTGTACTAACCACTGAGCTGAATAATAAATAATAATGAAAAGGAGCACTGTCCCACAGCTGCTCTCTTCTAAAAGGGAGAAAGATCTCTGCCCTGTTTTTCAAAGCAGATCTATTCTTAGGCTCTTCACTCCAGAAAGCTAAGGGCTGTGTAGGAGTTTGAACAGAGGACAGCACGCTTCTAGCCCCAACCCAGGATTCGCGATATCCAGCTAGCCTCAGTCTTTTTGGCCAGTTAGCAAAACGGGTCTGTGGCTGTTTGAGATCCCTCTCTGAAGCCCCAGCTCTCTTTATTTATATAAGCAGTTTGGGTCTCTAATTGGGAGTTGTATGTTCACTTAATAAGCAGGTGCATGGGATCTCGGTGTGGCAACAGCGAACGCAGCAGCGCTCACAACCTTTTGTGGTTGCTTTCATCTCCAGCCCGGGGTCTGGTACTTATTTAGGTGCTTAGCTCTCAGTGACTCCTTTCTCACTCTCCGAACTGGTCCTACCAGCATTACCCTGCTCCACGTCGGGTGACTCACTAGCCACTGTGAGATGCTCAGATATCCACAGAAAAAGGGACCGTCTATCCTCCCAAAACATGGGAGAACTGTGTGTGCATTGTGTGCTGTGCTTCCAAAGGCCATTTAACACTTCCTTGTTTATATTTTTATTTTTTAATATAGTCTTCGTTGTTCACCATAAACTTTCCCCATTCCCAGAGGCTGGGTTATTTTAGAAAGAAACAGAAAAGGCAAATTGTCTTCTGAGATTTCCAGTAATCACTTTATCGCACATTTATAAATCAAGACATTTACTGTGAAGAACATTTAAGAAATATAAGGCAACTACGAATTTCCAAACACCCTGGTGTTTGAATATTCAAAAGATACTTCATGTTCTTCTATTTCTTGCAAATAGCTGAAATGTTCAGTCTTTATTAGGAGTGTTTATGGTAAAATAAGCATATGATATTATCTCCTGTCTGATCAAACAGAGTAAACTTACTACTTTAAAATGTCAGAGATCTATTTCTGCAGCTTCCAGTAGTTATTGTTGTAAACAAGGGTTTGCTGTATTTGCCCATAGCTTAGCCAGAAAGTTAGTGTTTCCTATTAAACATTTTCTTCTTTCTTTCCTAGACCATTTTGTACTACCACACCCAGCTGCTAACCTTTTCTTTCTGAAGACTCATTCAGAGGTGGCTGTTATCCAGCAGACAACACATTACGCTGCTGAATGTCAGTGTCTAGAGTCCCACTGGATGGAGGCTCCTAGAGGAGTTATTCACACCAAGCTGTGCAAGATAAAGACTGGGGAGTCTGATTCTCAGACCTCTGGTTCTACAAATCAGCAAGCTCCTCTGGCCAGCCACCTCAAACACCGTGTCACCCCGCTGATGTACGGACTGAATCATTCGGACATCCAGTCTGAAGCACAAGACAAATAGTGATTACTAGCTCAGACTGGTCTCCTGGCACAAACTGGGAATGTGCCAGTGGCAGCTCTGTGTTTGAAATCAGCAGGGATGACAGCAGTCCAACTCTGACACCGCTTTATGTAATCTGGCATGGCACGGAGCCTCCACTTTTCCACCCAGTAACTCTGGGGCAGCTTCTGGAGAGGAAAACTCTCACCCTTCCGAGCTGGGCTGGTAACACTACTGGAAAAGAGGATAACACTGTGTTTTAAATATTAAAATTTTATAATTTTAAGTAGAAATCATAATTAATTAATATTTAATACATTTAATTTAAAATATAAATTAATAATACTCTAATAACTTGCAGTCAACAGCCTTTATCACAGGATGTCAAAACAGTTTACAGATAAAACCCAATTAAACTTCCCATTATCCACCTATGCGATACTTCCCCCTGGCTGCTCTCAGGGTGTTTTATGAGAGGCAGGTACCTGCCATCATTGTCGGTGAGGAAACTGCGGAACAAGGAAGCGAAAAGCCGTGTTTGCATTCCCTCAGAAAATCAGGGCTAAGCTGAGAAAAGATCCAAAGCGTCTCAATACACAACCTATTGCTGTACGCAGCAAATTACTGTACTGCTTGAATAACAGTGAACGGTTTCCAGAAGGGTGCCTTCCAAACCAGCGCCAAGGCCGTAACTCGGTTTTGAAATCAGCCTGACTGCAGGGTATGGTACGTCTGTACAACCTTTTGCAGTCACACCTACGCCTGCCTCAAGCCAGCTGGATGCAAGCAAGTGCTCGTCCAAAAGCTGCAAAGCTTCATTAGTTTGGGGCTGTTTCTCTGCAAAACTTACTGTAACTGCTCGCCTTCCAGGCAGGGGATGGCTGATGTTCAGCTGGCTGCCTGCGGAGGGGGAATGGGCACAGGTATGTCTGCAAAGGACTGAGCAGCCGTATCTGTGAATCTCAGTGATTCAGACTGAGCAAGGACACTTCAGAATTCAATATTCTGGGCGCCAAATCTGAAGCTGAAAATGTGACTTGAATACAGCCTTTACCTGAGCAAGCAGACTATGACCAGTCAGTAGCCATGCCCAGACAGCCTATAAAAAGTACTACAGCAGGGATGTGCTAGAGCAAGGACCTGAGCAATACGACCATGGAAGATCTTCTTGTATCGCCCACCTATTTACCTCCCTATAGTCAAGGTATTTGAAATACTTTAAAGTTAAGCTTTAAGTTTCTAAGCCAGTTTTTATTTCTAGATATCCAGTTCAGCACCCAATTTACATGATGAGTTAAAGATTCTTCTGGACAGGAGCTAGCCCTCAGTCCTGTTTATACAGGAACAAAAGAAGGAGCACCCAATCCTTAAACTACTTGGTAGCAAATGGAGGGTGTCTTAAAACCGAAGGCACTACTCTACATTTACCTTAATGCCAATTAATCTACATGAGATGTAAAAAAGATGTCACTAAAATGGCCTTCTTAAGGCCATTTAATCTAGAACCAGTTTCGTGGCCACTTGGCCACCTCTCAGCTCTGACTCACTTTCTTAAGTTACCTGTGTCTCTCCATGGATATGAAGGCAATTACACTCTTACCTTGGGTAGTTCAGTTAATTACCTAAGAGTAGGTAGGATGAATCAAAGACCCTTGTGTAAACACCTAAAAGCAGAGGTTACTTTAGAAGGCTTGGTTGTAAGTGCCTCTGCCATAAACGGCTCAAAAACCCTTGAAAGAGCAAAGTAAATCCATAATGCAACTCCTTATGGCACAACATTGTCCTAATTCTCCCTGTAGCACAGCTTCATCCTTAATGACATTGATGTTAATTCATTTTTTTCTACTTGATTTTGACAGACTGTCTATATAATAGACATCTTTAATTTTTCAGATGTCAGTAAGGATAGATGAGTTCATAAGGGTAAGTAACCTGTGTTTTAAATAAAGTGTTCTGAAAGCCAATGGCCAAAGCTATCTATGAACTTTGCAATCATAAAAGCTTTCTTTGGAACAGATCGGAGACAAAATATTTCATTTGCTTTGTTAATGTCCTTTTATTTGAGTCATAATTATATCCAAACTGCAGCTTCTGAGGGCCACACAGAATAATACAAACGCCTTTGTTTCTGTGGATTCATGTTCTGTTGTTTCCATTCCCATTGCAATCCTGGTTACATGAATGAGGAATCTGAATGCAAAGGCATGCAGTATTCTGGGAGTTATAATAAGAAGCTGAAAAGCTTTGATGGTTTTTTTTCTGAAGCCTATAGTCTGATTCACTATTCTTTCCCCGCTCTATCTTGGACCATAGCTTTCCTTGGTCCTCGTGGAAATTGTAGAGCACCCTCCAGATCTGAAGCACCAGAGAGATGTTACTGTGTAAACACATCACACAACCGACTTGAGCCATCTTACCTGAAACTGCTGTGTCCCAGAGAAGACATTTCGCCAAATGACAGGACCTTGCCAAGCCTGAGTTCCACAAGGCGCTGTGCTAACTTCTCACAGTGTATCGCTAAAAGGGACAGTGGCTCCATGCCTTATTTGCTAAATTCCTCCAGTCTGAAGTTAAAACCCTCCCTTCATTTCTACCCATTCCATCAGCAGTTAATGGTGATACTCTGGCTTAATTGCTAGGGCTTAATGTAGGCATAAAGTAAACAAAGGGAAAATAAAGGGCACCTGGGGAAGTCCTTGATGAAAAATAGAAAATGTGAGGGTTCAGAAACTTTTGCAAAATTTAGACCCTGATCCAGATCCAGAATGTTTAGTGTCTCTTGTGTGTAACATGGGGATACAAAGGTTGAAACTAATCCTGAGAATATTAACATCGCAACATAGCCTTTGCACTTTCTTACTAGGCTGTAGAATTCCCTGCTTCAAAGTAATACTGAGAACATCAACTTACAAGCTTTGCCTTAATTTAGTCCTCAGAATGCCCGCTCTTAAATGACAGCTACCCTGACTAAAGAGGAACACAGATTTGATCCAAAACAGCTAACATGCTTCTAAAAAAAAAAGACGTTCTGTTCTACTGTATGTAGAAGCAAGAATAAAGGAATGGCATAACTCAAGTCAGAGCTGATATACAGTAAATTATTTCCAAGAAACACTCAGAAAGCCTTTCAAGTAAAATCAACAGACATTATCACAGTCTGGCTAAAATATAACACATTTCTAACATCAAATTCTACTAGTGTAAAAAGAAATAGAATAACTGAATTAGTAAGACCACCACCATATTTTAGTCTGAGAAAATAATTGTAATTAACTAGACAGCATTGCCTAAAATAGTCTCTCCAATGTTTTAAATTGGTATCTCGTGTTTCTTCTCTGATAGCAGCCTGGATTCAGAAATTCTTTTCATCCTACACATATTCTAAAATATCTCCCCGCATTTGGACATTACTGATACAGGCCAATTCCCCTGTCCACACTGCAGGAATCGTGAATATTCTGCATGTGGAAATTGTGGTGATAACTGGAGCCCGGTGCAGGGGATGAGAACAGAATATGCAATTGAGATCTGCAGTGCAGATAAGCTTTCTGCACTGAGAACAGAAGATGTGAATTTTACCCATACATCAAAAACGTGCAGTATTCTGAGACTTGCTTATCCTTAAGTGGCATGAAAACACAAAGAGAAGAAAGCCTTTCAGATGTCTGATAATGAGAAACATGGTTGACTTTCAGACCTGATACTATTTAACACACACACACACACACACACACACATACAAGAGAGAAAGAGAAAGAGCAAGAGAGAGAAATCTTCAAAAAATTTTTTGAATTAAATGAGAAAAATTACTTATTACAGTAGACATCAACTAATGGATCACATTTATTTTGTGTCAATTTGATATGGCAGGGGGATTTTAATTATGTTCCTTACTAAGCACATCAAAAAATATTCACTAGAAAACACAGCAAATATGTTATAAACTCATTTAAGCCACAGAGCTCATCAACACTGTTTGCAATTATGAAATCATTTGGGGATATGGTATTTTTTTAGAAGGAATTGTTTTGCTCTTAGATGGAAACCACATCATAGTGCTTCAGACATAAATCTTTTATTGTATCTTCAAGAAAGAAACTGGAAATTGTGCAACAAGGCGCCACTGATAAAATATAAGTATCCCCTTGGAGTAATCTGGATGAGCTCATCACTTGAGGAAGATAACAGGGTATGTCATGGTTACAAAACACTGCTTTTCCTTTTCAGTTAGTGGCAGAGGAACACAATGAATGTAGTCCTGTAGCAGAACTCCGTGCACGATGTAAAACAAAATACTTAGCTCTTCAAGACAGAAACTGCTCCTGAGCCTTGGCATTGATTTGCAGTTAGGAAATATAACCCGTTCGGTGTCAGGTAGACTATTTCCTTTTCTTTGCAGGTAGAATTAGCATCATAGCCAAGGGCTGCACATCAAAGCTAAGCAAAAGGAAAATAACGTATGAGGTAAACTAATGCAATGATCTGACAGAACTTGTTTTGGAGGCAACCTGTGATGGTCAGAGCCTTCAGACTTTGGGAGGCCTCCAGGAAGATTAGTCCTGAGAGGACCTCATTCATTGTCTGTTGTTTCACCTTCACCCACATGTTCTGCGTACCTGCCCTCCATCCCCATTTCCAGATTCCATTGCAGGGCTAAGGGAGTTTCACTGCTTAAGAGACTTACATACTTTTGGGTGACTGAGCCACTGTCAACACAAACTTTTTCCACTAATAAGCAGTGAAACTTCATGGAACTGATTAACTTGCAACATTTAGTCCTCTATATGGCTTGCTAGACCATGAAGGACCATTTTCTGTGACTCACCAGACCATAGTTTCAGAATCACTGTTGTCTACATTTCCTCTGCACCTAGCATGCCAAATAAAGGTATAGAAGAAACCTTGCAAATCCTCTGAACACGAGTTAAGGCAGAAGACGCAGACCCAGGTTCTGCACTTTTCCTGTCATTTGGATCTGTTTCAGTAGCAGCAGTTCCCAGCACAGCTTCCACCGGTGGCTCTGATTGCAGAGGGACCACTCGTCGGGAATGATTTGATGAAAGAGAACAAAATGGGGGAAATTATTTCACTAGGCTTCACACTGGTGAGCAGGTATGTTGTACACAGCATTTATCACTGTGACAATTTTCATGCTACATTCAATTTAACTTCAAATGAAATTGCAGCACCTTAAGTGCTATATTGTACACATTATCTGTGTGTATAAACCCGGAGGCCATGCCTTCTGTTTCAAACAGTAATGGAGCCAGCAAGGCCATGAATTCAGCCCTTTCCTCCTCCTGTAAAATGAAAACCTACTAGGTATTGCTGTAATAAAAAACTTTGGTGAAATTTCATTCACTACTTAAATAATCAATATAAATCTGTGATTCTCGGGCCTCGGTTGGGATTGCCATGTGATTACAGCAGCAACTTGTCTAGGTGACTGCACCACTGTCACTGTCTAAGGTTTCTTAGGCACTGAGGTGACAGTCTGGCCTAGATGGGTGGGAAAGCTTGTACAACTATGACCTGAGAACACAGGCATCTTATATGCTATATATAATCTTGTTCAGTTGTGATCTGTGATACTGACAATGAGTAAAGATCTAGCTGACAATAAGTAAGAGGTCAAAGACAAAATTTAAGCAAGGGAAAGCAAAAGAACTGCTTTGGGAAAAAAAAAAAACAAAAACAAAACCCTATCACTCCAGGTGCAAGTTAGACCTACCTTGAAATACAAAAGACAGTAAGCCCTTCAAAATTTGGCCTGTTTTCAGAAGCCAAATGCAATTCTGGTCCCAATCCTTTTTGTAAAACACCCATTCTGCCTTCAAGGGAAGTAAAAAACCACAGCACAAATCAGTTTCCAACAGGAGACCTGTGCAGTGATAGCAAGAGGGAGTACTCAAGGTTACAGACCTTCGTCTGTGCCATTCCTCTACCTGCTGTCCCAAGAAGAAGCCAGGCAGCCATAAAGGACTGTCTCCAAAACTAGGTAACAAATCCAACAGCAACAGTGATTAAGATATATGGAGGATGAAGTAAGCCAGATTCTGGGGCAAAAGGTCACCCTGTTATAACTGCTGACTCCTCAAGGCTATAAAAGACCTATCCAAAAACCACTTTGTTGTTTCCAATCAAAAGGTAAGGAAGGCTGGGTGTCCTTTGCCCCCTATGTCCCTCACGAGTGATCCTGACCAGCCTGGTTGGAAAGACATGCCTTGGTACTTGGGAGCCTCTCTGACTGAAACGTGAGAGAATACATGCTTGGGAGTTAGAACAATTTGTTTTAAAATAAATATTACCTTCCTCTCCCATAGGGTCTCTCATCGAGTTCATCACATCTTATTCCGCTCTAATTAATCCTTATACCTGATCTGATATTCCTGATAAACCTGTTCTTGCTTCTGATAATAAATAGGCACAAATGCCTGCTTTTAATGTGCAAAAGACAATACACATTTCCTCTTCCTGATAAACAGCACTGGTCTATCAGTTAAACCCTAAAGAATCTTACCATGTCTAATGCTCTTGTGGTAATAGAATAAATACAGCTCAGTAACATGTACTGAAAGCAGAAAAAAAAAAATCAACTCATTGATATACAACTATTTTAGGGGGATTCTTTGTTATACACAGATCACCACTAATCGCCAACTTCCAGAGGAAGCAGGAACATCGTGAATACTTAAGAACTCATCTGTTTGAATCAGAAGCTAGTGGAGCTGTCTACCATAGCAGAGAGAAAACAATCATCCAAGGGACAACGTCCATTTATTTGCCAGTACCATTCTTCCACCAACGCTGTAACATCAGTTTCCAATTCCTGTTGAGCACCAGTGATATTACTTTCTTCCCCTTGTTCAAAAAAAATCTTGCTTAAATTACAAACATGGTCAAATCCTGGCTAGCACAGCATAGTCATCATGTCAGAAACTAGGTTCACAGATTTCATTTCCCAAATATTACTGTTCGAAGTGTTGATATTCATAGTCACCTTGTACTTCTTTTTCTGGACCTATCTAAAAGTCAGATCTCCACTGATTTAATTTATGTCCGCACTGCCTGAAACTCCTCACATGCAAAGGATTCCTAGTGCACCACCTGATAATAGCACCAGCCACCTCTACAGAGTGCACTGGAGTCTTCTGAGGAAGGGTTTTACATAAAAGATAGGTGTCTGATAGCATTCCTAACCACTTCTGGAAGTGCTCAAACAATACCCAGCTCTTGCAGACCCTAACCGATACCTGTGATTTAACCTGCTTTGTTATAGTAGGCTGCAGACAGTATTTGCCACTGACAGCTCTATTGGTCTCGGTGTGGGACCTATCACTGCTATACGCCCACCTGTTGTTCATGGACTTTGCTTCTTCTCTGTCATTGCAGCCAGCCACGCTTGGTTTTCGATTTCACTCCAATAGACAGAACTTTCCTTTCAGGGATGTTTCCCCAGAGTAACGCACAGGCTGAAACGCAGGAAGGAACATGGATCATGCCTCCAAAACCAAGGACGTTTTGCCTCAGTGTCTGAAGGAAAATGGGTCCCAGAAAACCTAGTATACCATGTTTGACAACAAAATAGTTGAATTGCCTTGTAGGAGCACAGCTTGCAAAAGGAAATGTAAGAGCATAGTATGGGGTACACTCTTGTTCAAGACATCCATCCAGCAAAGCCTATTTTGGTCTGGCTGAGTTAGTAGGGATGGATTAGACTCTTGTGGGTCTTTCCAGCCCTGCAGTTCAATGTTTCTGTGTCACTGCATGAACAGATCTCACTATTAACTCTGGCTCAATATGGCCCAGCTCCATAAGAAACACAAAATCCTTGGGTTTTGTTATGATCATTTAAATTTGATGGTTTGATCATTTAAACTTGATAGTTAATAATAAATTAACCAGTTCTTACTTCTTTCCAGTAAGTTAACTCTCTACGTGCGGCTTAAATATTACATTGCAAAGACAACAGAGCACTAGGCATTATTTAGAAACATGTATAAAACAAACTGCCAACAGATTGGAGAAAAAAATAGGTTCATCCAATGCAGTGAAACTAAAATTGAAAGCATGGTGCTGGCTGCTAAAGAAAAGATAATTAATGAAGTACTGTATCAATAAAAGTATTTAACTGAACCTCTATCTATCAATTGTGTAAAAAAAGTGCTAGGGGAGGTATGTTTTTGTTAAAATCTCATATTAAGCAAACAGATGCCAAAAGCAGACTGAATTAAGACATCTGCTTAGCTGTAACTAAAAGCTCTTCTATCTTCTGGAGGAATAAAAGAACAAATTTCAACCGGGAGGTTCATTCTTGCAAATACTGACACCCAAGTATCACTGGTACATACAAAACCCTGACAAAATCAGACTTTTAAAAGATTCTGTTTACACTCATTACAACATAGTTCTGTCTGCACTGAGCTGAGACTCACAACTAAATCCTCCCTTGCATGAAAACCAGGCTTATCTGCAACGAACACAATTACATAGCACAAAGCCATGGACTTTGTCTTGTATACAAGGTCATGGACCAAAAGAAAGGACATTTGAGTTATCTTACAGATGGCAAAATGCTGCAAGCCACAGTCCCCTGCTCAGAGGAGCCCCTGAGAGGCCACAGAAAGCATAACCAAGGTTATATGATGCTCTACTGGACGTAGACACTTAAGGAATTCAGTTTGGATAGACATAGGGGGTAGGTACCTTTATCTATAAATGATATATAGTGTTCAATCCATTGAATAGCAATAGCTCTACAGTATAAACACATAGAGGACTTTAGCATCAAAGACAACCAAAGCTGGCTGTAGAGCTTGGTCTGCACTGTAATGAGGAGGCTCCCTTGCTACCACCCAAAGCCTGCAATTCTGGCAGGTGCTTTCACATCTCCTGAAGGTGTGATTTCCCCTGAACAATGGATAGGACATTTGTCTACTGGCAGCCACAGCTCTACAAGACTTAAATTATTTGGTAGATCTGTCTGATGTTACCACATATGGATCACAAAGAGTCTTAAAACCCACTGAAAATAATATATGATGAATTAACAATAAAAATGTAGGGGTTAAGATAAAGGAGTTTTTGACAACCTTCTTCAAGTCTGCATACTATACAAATATCACACAGTAGGTCTATTAACAACTTTAAACCTCTTCTTTCTATTTCTTTTTTTATCACATTGTGTATTATCAGGCAAACTTTTGGCAGCCAAGGGCAACTATTTTATGCCAACTCTACCATTATGAGATACCTTCTCAGAAAAGAAGAACAAAAAATACTCAAGGCTGCTGTTGCTTTGAAGGGAGCATGATCATTTTTATGGTTTGTTCAATCACAAGCTGGTCAAGTTCAACTGACAGCAGATGTGGCAATTGGAAGTTGCTCCATCATTTGAAGGTGAATTATTCTCATCAGCATCTTTTTTTTTCTTTTTCTTTTTTTTTTTCATTTTAATGGCAAGGGAAGGTGTACAACGTTAGTTACTGCCCCTCCACTGACAGGTGGTAGTAAGCATGGAAGCTGCCACACTGGCCAGCTCAGAAGTCCACTTCACTCAGTTCTCTCTGTCCAACTGTAGCCATCACTGGATGCTTCATGGGAAAATAGAAGAAATAAAGCAAATATAGAGTGGTTTTCCCCAGTATATTCTCTTGGTTTCTGAGAAATATCCAACAGGGGCTTCCTGAGGTATGCATCAGATCCATACCATTATTTTCAGTAGCCACCAATGAATCTCTTATCCCATCTGCAGGCAGTAACTTTTGAAAGCGCTTTGTCTTGATTCCTTAAAATTATCTATAACCTTTGCGTCATTTTCTCTTCTATGATCATCTGTTATTGCATCATAACCTTGCCTTTATACATTCACCAGCATCTAGTGGGATCACATAGTCCTTCAGTTACAGACACGTATTTTTTATAAGGATCAGGGCTAAGGTCACAAAAAGCCTGGCTTCAAAAAGAGAATTCCAACCTTTTCCTTCTGTGATAAGTTACTGAACTATTTTCAAGATCTATGCCATGCATGCCTTAGAACAGGCTCTGGAGTCCTTCATCTGGTTTCAAACTATATTTACTTGCAGAATAAAAATAAGGATAGTAAGAATACAGGGTGGATATACTCAGATCACAGGATATTTAGGGATCGGGTCTTGGAGTAGGATTCACAGCCTTGAAGGGAGATGAATTTCCAGAAAGCTTGAAATATTTGATATAAGAACTGCAGAGGCAATAACCAAGTATATTCACCTGACAAGCAGGTAAATTATTATTTTTCAAATGAAGTTTATCATTGCTATTATCACTAGGTCATGCACCTCTATAAATAAGCAACAAACAAAAACCTCATCAGCGTTATAGCTATGTCATCAGAATCAATTGTTTTTCGCATTAGGAAGTCCTGTATGATTGATTTTAAAAGGCAGTTAAGAAGAAAACCGATTTAGTCTACTGGATTAAAAACAAACAACAAGGCATTAAAGGACTAACAGAACTGATGGATTAAAATGCACAGAGGAAAGACAGCAGCGAATTGTCTGGCATTTTTGAATACCAAAAGCTAGGATAAAAAGAATTCAGTTTCCAATCAACAAAAAACTGGCAAAAAGGCAGGAATCCAGACTCCCTCAGATTTATGCTTTATCTGCCAATTAGCATTAACATGCCTGATCTAGGTGTCTTGCCAGCTTGTGGTATCATAAAAAAACAACAAACCTTGAATGTGTTATCACCACAGAATGTGTAATTACTTTAAGCACTAGCTGAAAATTACAGTGATGAATTTGAAAATTTGTATATATTTATTGTGGAGATAAAGTTGTTAGAGAAGATGTAATCTATACTTCTGTTTAAAATCCTGTTTTAAATTATTTCACTGCCAGCAAGCTGTGCATGGAAAGTAAACACTAGTAAAATGGTGATAGATTACGATACTGGAGGAACATAGAAATTCTGCTGGACAAATGCCGTTCATTGTCTGAAGAAAATAATCTTGAGTCACTGACACAGCAGATACTTATCCACGTGACTTGTCCCTTGAAGGATGTAAAGCTAAACGTGTGTTTACATGATTGCAAGATAGGATCATTTGCTAATGTCAACCTGATCTTTCAACCCCGTCACTCAGAGATCACAGGCAATAGCACATGTAATATCTGCTGACTGATGTTAACATTATAAACGATAAAGCAAATAACAATTAAACCCTAAGTTATTCAAATGTGGAATTCACAAGGCCAGTTAAAAAAAAAAAAAAAGAAAAGAAAAGAAAAAGAAAAACACCACCAACAGAATCCAAAAAACCTAACTCTTTTTTCTTCTGAGATGACTTTTTGAAGACTCTTTTGAAAATCCTACTTTCCCTAAAATAATCAAAGATTTGCCTATGCCAATGTTATTGAGCAGCAGCTAAACATACATGAAAAAATTACCTGAAGGAAAAATAAAGCCTGCATTATACAATACCCCAAATTTGATGATAAAAACTATCCTCTCCACTCTTCAGACCTACCGCATATCAAATGCTGAGTGGTACTGTTTCAGTTTTATTCCCACTTGCCTCTAGTTGCCCGTCATCTCTCAAACGCCATGTACATCACATAGCCTATAAACAGAAGCCATCTTTTATTACTTCTCTGCATAGTATTTGAAGCAGTGGAGTGTTGCTTTTCAGTTAAGACTCTATACCATTCCTACCAAACTAGACAACAAATTTCCTTTGAATTTGCAGGTGTAATTTAGAAAAGTTCTTGAAAATCTTCTCCACTGTGTTGGTCTGAACTATGGACTACTCAGTTCCCATTGTCACTTATTTTACGAATATAAATTTGGAGGAAGAGAAGAATTTCCTCTTCAAGCTGAGGTTGCAGAATATTTTCCAGTTGCCTGATGGGATGAAGCCAATGCTCTTTGACACTTTACCCAAAAAAGGAAGAGACAGCCATCTGGGGACAGGCAATAGCAACATGGTTAGAGCACTTTCAGTAGAGATCCAAGCCACCAACCTGAAGCAAAAAAAATTTTGTCAGAAACCCTGCATTTCTGCAAAATGTAACTGTGTTGGCAAGGTGATTTTTTTATATATAAATGTAACAAGAACCTATTTTGTTAGCAGAGCCCTTATCAATTCTAAAGGAGTATTCAAGGGAAGAAACAGAAAGAAAACGTAAAGTTTAAATACTTTATACCCACAGCATATTGCCTTCAAAAAGGTAACTGCAACAAGTGCCCTTCAGGTCAGAGTTAATAAGCTGGAAAATGAAGCTTATTTCATGGCTATAGCAGCTGGAGATGCTTGCCTGCTTCTGCCTCATCAATACTGCATCTAGTGGCAAGGTTAAAGAAAACAAAAAACAGCGATGAAAATGCTCAGTGAAGGAGCAGAAAAAAAAAAAGAAAATTACATATTCAATGTCCTGTAAATCCATAGGTATCACACGTACAACAGGGTCCTCTGCAATATGCTGGAAGAAATACCTCACGCAATATTGAGACTAGGATAAAAACAGTAGAGGTGAAGCAAAAAAAGGCAGATAAGTCCTATTGGTTATGCCACCCTTTGTTTCTAGATTTGCCTTGTTCACCTTGGTTTTGTTTCTTTGGAGGAAAACAAGGTGGACGATGCTGACAATTAGTTCATAGAAGCAGGAGCTGGTTGACCTAATTACTGCAGGCAAATCAGGAGGGGAAACTTAGCACTTGAGCTGCAGACAAGCAGAAGGTGACAGATCAAAACAGCTTGTCTGAGTCTGAGCAGTATCTAGTAGCTCTTGGTTTTGTTAGATTCCAAGCAGTGAGGGGAAAAAAATTAAAAAAAAAAAGTGTGGTAGCACCGCAAGCAAAGCAGATGGAGCAGCATGCTGTTCTTTTCTTGCATTTCTTTGCGTCTTCAGCTTTGGGTTGATTTGCTTGCAGGGTGAGCCTGCTCTGCTCAGAGAGGCAGGCGAAAGGCAGATCTCTGAGAAGTGCTGCAGGTCTGACCTGCTGCTCAGGGCTGCCTTGCGACACCAACCTGCTTCAACCCCCTCCACTTCAAGGGCTTTTCTCGAGGAGCTCAAGTGAGAAGCCCTGTTGCTGTAGGTCTCTCTGCAGAAGGATATTCTCTTTCTGTACAGACCTGCAAGCACTTTCATTAAGCGCCTAAAGTTAGATAGGGGGAGTCTGGGCTCATAGTTGGAGAAATAATGGTTATCAGTGGTGATCTGGGACTGTGGCTTTTCTTTGTCTTTGCCACATCAAAGGTGTCCTGACAGAAGGAAGGCATCATATAGCTGAACCCCAGATCTGGGGTTATGGTTCCATCTTAAGTGCTGAAAAGTAAAAAATGCTCAGTGATTTCTTTCTCCTGGCATACAGCTGCCTTGCCTAACATACAAACTTTCCACTGAAGAAGACCCGCATGGGAAATACCTCCCAAAGAGTGAGGCCAGCCTGTCCTGCCAGCCCCGAGGGCACACTGCTGTGGGTATCTTGTTTGTGCCATGAAGCCCGTGGCACCAGGAACTTTTGCTCTACTGGTTGTTCTGTAGCTATGAGCACCCATACTATCTCCCACACCTTTTTGGGTGCTAAAAAAACATCCCATAACCATAAACCCAAATGTCCAAATTTTTCCTAACCATTTGTCCGAGACAGTTATGAATTTTTACAACAAAGCTGCGGAGATTAAACAAATGACTATCTGCTTAGCATTCTTGTGACTGCAGCCAGTAAATCTATTTCATCATTACGGTGTTGCAAAAACAAATATCCTCTACGGTATTTGTACTTGCCAAAAATAAACAGAGGGAGGGAATGATATACTGCTTCTGTGAGACTAACGCCTAAGCTGCTTGTGGGAAGATAGCCCAAGCAGAATGTGTTGATAAAGACAGATATACCTGTGTGTACCAATAATTGAACCTGGATCTGCATTTCCTCAAATATGCTGTATAGCCATATTTCTTCCATGTTATACTTTCTCTTCTAATACTTCAGAAAATAGCTTGGACCATCAACAGTTTGGTTCATCCTGAATTTATAAATGAGCAATTAAAAACTTAAAGAGCAGAGGCAAATACAAGTAGCTAGACAGTAATACGAAATTGCAAAACAGAAAGAATATGTGACATTGCATTACTTCACGCTGTATTTCATGCAATAAAATTCTCATTTTTTTGTACCCCTGAAGCTGTCACAATTCCATCTTTGTGGTTCCAAAAGTCATTGATAGGGTCTATTGTATCGAATCTGACCATTCTAATACACAATATACATGAACAAAAATAAATCATATGCTACTTGCCATAAAGCTTACATATATTCTTTCCTTCCTTCATACTTATTCGTGAATATACAAACACACAGGCACACACGTTTCTAGGGACAGCGGGGCTGGTAACAACCCCACCCTGCCAGGGTCCTGTAGTTTCTTATCCTCAAGTTGCCCACACTGCAAACAGGAGTTTAAATTAAATGTATACCAGCTGGTTTGTTTTCATAATTTCATCCTGGCTTTCCCTATTGTCAGTATATGCCTTTTTGCTGCTTATGTATTCTGTCTTCGTGAACCAGTAGCCCACAAATCAGCTACGGAACTAAAAATTTACATTTTTAAAGCAAAAGAAACTGATCTTAGGCATTAACAGGGAAAGTATAGCAGATAGATGTATTTCTCCATCAAATGTATTTTTCTTTCTTTTTAAACATAACAGACATAATTGACTTCAGAGGGCAAAAAAGAAGCACTAATAATAGTATGGTGCTGCTTAGTCTTGGCTGTTTGTAACCACAGATTACATCTTTCTCCTCCTTTCCCCTTCTCTGATGGGAAAGGGTCTTGCAAAACAGTGGTAGGGCATGGCAGGTAGAGAGTTAACGGGTTCAACCTAAAAGTAATGAAAATCCTGGTAACACAACAAAAAGGTAAATAATGAGGCAAGAAATAGGTTGTTCTTTTTTTTTTCTAGAGGGAAAATGTGCTGCGAGGATTAGATAAACTGCAGCTGCTGCAAATTCAGCTGGAAAGCAATAACTAAATGAAAGGTTCTGCTCCGTCCCAAAAAGGTAGCAGAAACTATTCCAGGACACACAAGTGGCAGTCTCCTAAACCTTCTGCCTTGCAGGTTAATAATTTATAACCTCCTGGTTTTAGCTACTTTTGGAAAACACTGGATTTAAATACAATTTTTTTTCCAGTATTGCACACAGTGAACCACCCAGTGCTATTCTTGGTCTCGTTCAGCATCTGAGGCCAGCGCCGCACCGCAACCTTCTGCCAGCCCTGCGACGAGGCTGGTTATGGGTGTGAAGAGCCGGGATCCCTGTCTGGCGCTACGGTGCCAGCAGCAGCCCTGACAAAATGGCACTTTTATTGGAATACCCTATTTCTCTCGCAAGGCGTAATTTTACTATAATGATACAGGGTTTGCTGGGAGACACTGAGTTCTTTGTTGGCTTCGTGTCCCGGTGCTGCTCACACAGCCACCGCCTCAGTGGGAAGCGCAGCAGTGGTGTTAATCAGGATATTCCGCTTCCCCGTGGGCTGGTTTTGAATGCTCCTTCCCTGATGGAGGTGAAGCTTTATACGACATATATGAGTAAAGTCTTAATTCCTGTGGTTATTAAAGATATTACACGGCCTTTCACGAGATGAAACATGCTCCTTGTCCTGATCAAATTCACGGAGATGTAATTTATCTACCACCTTCTTTTGGCTGAATAAAACGTTCATCCCCTCCTGCCCACTGTTAAATGAGGCTGGTTTCCTCCTAATGATGATGGAGTCATACCTGTATATAATTTCACATCTCCAGTCATTCTTCAGGGTGAAAAAATATATATAAATAATTTTGAATCTCTCAGGTATGGTGAACTGTCTACTAATGTGACTTTATTTTGCCTACTTCCATGAATAAATCTTTCAGTACTGAGATATTTGGGCAGAGGAAGTTACTTTTCTTAATTAAGTCATTTAGACTATATATAAATCTGTAGCTATCTGTAAAAACATGTCATTATATTCACAAAGAACAAACAGAAATCATAACAAGCAATTACTGTATTTACCAGCAAGGCAGAAGGGCAATATAAACTGCAAAACAGCCCCTCAAAGGCTACCATGGTTTGGCTCTACCAAATTTTGAAAGCTAGTCCCCAGAGAAGTACACTGAGTAATAAAAAGATTTTGTAAGAAAACAGCACACTTGGAGGTGGGGACAGTTAGGAGCAGAGTCTGCCACGCTTTCCGTACCCCTCCACGACAGTTCTGCCATTTTCCATAGGCATTTCTTTCACAAGCCCTCCGACCCTTTAGCACCCCTGCTGAAGGTTCCCACGCCAAATGTAGTTTCCAGGGGTGAGCCACCACTGTATCCCCTTGCTGCAGTTATGTGTCAATGGCAAACGATACCATAATAATTGTCTTCTTTTTAAATCCATTAAACATCCTCTTGATCTCGTATAATTTCCAATTTATTGCATAAATTGCAGGACTTTTGCAGAAATAACAACAACAAAAATAACTTCTGCTTGAATTAAATGCCTCAGTTTGCCATTTCCCAAGTGGCAGAACCCTACGTGCACTCTTCCCTTGGTAAGTAATGTTTCCCCCAGCAAACAAAATCTGAGTCTGTTTAGAATTATTTTTGACTAGCGATGATAAGTGATTATTACGGTGCAGCACTTATATCTAAAACAAGCAGTGGCTTACATTGTATGTGTATATATACAAGGACTGCATATAAAATATCCATGAAAATGGGGCTTTAATTGGCCTATGCTGTGTGCCAGAATATTTAAATTGAAAAACAAGGCCAAATACTTCACAGTTTCCCTTGCAAATATCTTAAACAGCTTGCTTCAGTGGGCTTGCTTCCCTGGGGAAGAGGGAAGGAGCACAGCTATAGGGAATAATGGCTGAACAACCTCAGTTTCAGAGACAATTCATCTGTTCTGTAGGACTTGATGGAAAAGGTCAACCACGAAAGCAGGGAGGAGTGAAAATTAATTAAGGTAAAATAAAGCTTGCAGAGATCCTCAACGGTAGGGGGAAGGAGCCATCATTAAACAAGTGCAGACTGTTATCATACAAGCCCAGGTTTTGCAGCCTGTGTCATGCCAGACCCAAATCCTGAAGCAAGGAGATCCCTTCAGTTCTCTATCCTGGCTGCTCCTCGGCTCTGCAGTGGCTTGGGGTGGACGGCGGCACCTCAAAGAGAAAAGCGGCACTTTTATTGGGTTTATTATTAAAGTAAACAAATAATCCAGACTGAAGAATGAACCTCATATGTATATATACGGAAAGGGTGGAGAAGCTGAGCAGAAAGTGGAGTTTTTACCAGTGAGGGAATGATTTTGGCAGATGTGGATTTAAACTGGATCAAACGACTGGGAAGTTGAGTTCACAGGCTTGGTTGCAAGGGAGCAGTAACAGAATGGTAGGTAGAGTTTTGTAATCGCCGTCATGAGGTTTAAGAGCTGGGAGGGAAGAGGAGGCAGCAGGGATAGGATTTCTGGGATGTGCTCAATGGGTGACATTGTCCTGCTACAGCACGTGCCAGAGCAAACCTTGTGCTCCCGCTCCCAGCTGAGGGCAAAATCCAAAGAAAACAGCAAGGCACCTAAAGTGCAACTTATGCACAATTTAGATGCCTACGTAGAGGACAGAGAGCCAAAAAAAACTTCACCTAACTTGTTTAGGCACCTGAGAGGCTGTAGGCGCCGAAGATTTACTTTAAATCTCTAAGCTCTGCTACTGTGTACGCCCAGAGGCAGCGTCGTCTTGGCAGAGCTGAGCCGAGCCGCCTGAAAGCAATGGGGACTCACAGCCTGGGTGTCCCTTGGCTGCGGGTGCCATCCTACGGCCACCTCCACCAAAAGCTCAGCCCCTGCTGCTGCTGTGGCCCCGCTCCCACACCCTGTGATGCTGGGATCCACCTGCTGCATGACGGCCCCGTGAAAGTGGGACCGTGGTGCTGGGTTTGCCGCCCGGCTGGCGGGGAGCCTGGCTCACGCCCCAGCGTCCCAGCCCCAGGAGCAGCCACGGCAGGGAGGAGCTGGGGAGGGGGCTCCTGCTGCAGCTGGGGTCCACCCAGAAACTTTGTGTTTCTGATGTCCACCCAGAAACTTTGTGTTTCAGTCACGGGGCCAGGAGAAGGCGAGAAGAAGGGAGTCTGATCCTGCTGCATAACTGCAAGATCAACCAGCTGAAAAGGGGAGTATCTTACGTCTCTGTCTCTAACACTGCCTGTGCTCTTAGTTCTGGAGGAGTATTGCATGAAAAAGAATTAAAAATTAAACTCAGGTCTTCCATTTCCTCCCTATTTTCTGGCCATTACCATATACAGAGCAGAGATCTTCTACTCTTTATCTGTGGGTTTGGGGTGTTTTTATTAAAGTGGCCAAAACTGCAATGCCTTTTTCCTGAATCCAGCAGAGCGGCGCGGTCTGGGAGCACATCTCACAAGATGCCCTGGGGGGAGCGAGGCGGAGGAGCACCTACTTTGTGAATTATAAATGGCCCCGGGCAGAAAGCAGTTACCTGCGCGGGTGTAGCTCAGCCAAGAGGAAGGGACCTCAGGGCAAAAGCTGCAACAGAAATTAAGAAAACTAAAGAAGTTTGCTGCTGCAACTGAAAGTGTCTCCATTTTCTGAGAAAGGCGAATCAGTTAGGTGGACTGCTGTGGGTGGGACTGCACTCACAGTGGGGCACAAGCCCCTACATCAGTGCCAAATTCTGCCTGACCTCAATATCGTACAACTCGATGCTTTTTGGATCTCGTTGTCTAAGGCCCATTCCTTAAGACACAGGCTTCTGAGGCAAGCGGAAAGTTTCTAGCATCTTAAAGGCATGACAGAGCCTGTTACTTCTCAGGCCATTATGCTTTGGAAAATGTGAAGCAAGAAAAGCAAAGGAAGTTAAAAAAAATTATCCAAGAAATGAAAAAAGAATTCCATACAGTCAAACATGTCCTGGCTCCACCGCTCAGCTCCCACCTCTTCCAGTGAGAAGGAAGATTCATGGCGCCAAGTGATATGGAAATACAGGAGAAAACGTCTTTTTCTCCTGATGATTTTTTAATTACAATTAGAGACAGAAAAGCCGCCTTACTTCACATACTGGCTCCAAAAGCTGACAAATTAGGAAGCCGTTCTTCCTTATGGCATTACACAGGGTGACCACGTTGGCTGACTCGCTTTCTCTGTCCAAAATTGCAACCGCTGCCTGGTTTGTGCATTAGGCATCGGAGAAGCTCCAGTTTTCCCTGTCGGCATCGCAGCGGAGGGTGGACCGTTCCCTGCCAGCCCAGTGCAACAATGCTGTGCTGCTGGTAAACCACAACAAAGGTTCTGAGCCAAAAAAACCCACCCCTTTGCTCCGAGTCTTTGCTAAATGCAGACTCTACAGACCTGCCTGGAGAACAGTGCTGGCAGCACGCAACGGGAGACGTCTGCAACACGATGGAGGAACTGACGCATTTTTAGCACCATTCACTCGTACCTTATCTATTATTTATTTACATACACACATATATACACAGACGTGTCTGGTAAGAGTAGTTACCATAGAAATATGTAGTCAGGGTGGAAAAGACTACGCCCTAAAGTGGGCTGAACATGGCTGTTCAATTTTAAGGAATTGGCTATGCATGAAGTTATGGGAAAACGTACCTCACTCTTGGCTCAACTTGTGCTATGACTGAAACTTTTATTGACATAGTCTAAGTTCAGATACATCACTGAATTTCCACACAGGTCACTCCCTTGATCAGCTAATTGATTTTAGCTCTGTCTTTGGGTAATTATTTCTGAGAAAGCAGGGATATAGGGCAGGATCAGGATGCAAGCATGGCAGAGGGGGCTGCTACTTGCCCAGTGGCTGAGCTCCTCTGCCAAACCACCTCTCGGTGCTACCTGCATGGTCCCCCTGCCCCAGAGGGAGGGAGCAGAAAGGCTCACTGCTGCTCTCTTCCTCTCCTTTTCCCAGCTAGTGATGTTCCTCACTTTCCCAAGACAGCAAAACTCCTTTTCTTTCCTCCAGCTGCTGTCAAAAGGGAAAAGTCGTAGTGGCAGTGGCCAAGCCAGGGTCAAAGGGTGCAGAGAGAAGGCACCTGCACCCCAGGTTTCCTCTTTGGCCACAATCTGCCATTGGGTTGGAGCCATCACCCTATTGCAGTGGGGCACAAGACCCCAGGGGACAGGTTACTGTCTTTGCCTCTGCAAACAGGACCACATCAGCTTGGGTGCAGGGAGGCCAGGGCATTAGTGTGGGAGAGGAGAGATTATCCTAATTTGATTTTCATAATCTCCCATCACCCCTAATCCTGCTGGCCTTTCTCAGCTCCTCAGGTCCCCACTGGGTGCTTTGCCTCCCACACCACTCCTTTGGTCTCCCAGAATTTATATTCTTGAGGCACAAAATTGAATTCTGCCTTTGTGTTGACTTCAGCATGGGACTTTCAAAATCTCATCAGGTAAATAAAGCCCACTTTTCTTCCTCTTTTTTAATCTTATAAATCATCTTGTGACTTGTTATATAATAATGACAGTACCTACTGCGGAGGAAGGGACTGTTTGATTCCATAAATGATGGCTGTAGTTATCAAATATTTTCACTTCCCTTTGGTGTTTAAGCACCTGTGAAAACCATTTATTGCCTCGTATATCCTTCTTAACATCTTATCCTCTAATTGTTCTCTATAGAATGAAAACAAATGGCTGAGGATGCTCAATTCGTTGTAATATAAACATTCATTGGAGCAGTATGTACATTATGATCCATTTTATTTCAATACTATCAGCACCAGTTATCTTTGGCTGTTAGTTTTTCTCTGAAATATTTGCTTGATGTCAATGAGGTAAAGTAGATCTCATTTTGTCATCAAGCTGTAGCATCCCAAAATATGTTGCTCATGCACTACTCTCACAACTACCCCCAATGACCAATCCAACGGCCAACTGTATGGTTCACCATCCTCTCCGTAGAAAAAATAATGGCTGATTTTTGTGGGTCCTTTTACCTTAAGACTTTGGTTCCTGTTCTAATACTTTTCATTAAATGAAACAGATTGCTAGGGCCAGTTACTTTCTTTCTATGAAAGGATTATACCATTTTTTTAATCTACTTCTTCAAACCACTATGTTACGGTAGACATTTGTTATCCACTGTGGGAAGGCTTGCACCCTGTTCCTCTTCTTGATTTTCCAGCAAGCAGCCAGCTTCCCACTTTCTCTCTGGGAGGCCATCCAGCAGGCTGTTCTCCCTCTGCCCACGGAGTCCCCAAACACATTTTTCTGAGTGAAGCGTTCCATATTATCTCCCATTCTTCAGCACTGTGACCACTTAGCTGAGCCTATACTAACCAATTTTTTTTAATCAATTTGAAATTAGAATACGTGGTTATTACATGGGTTTTGATGTGTGGCCCAACTTAATTGATTGCCAATTACCTCAAGTTGGTTAACATGGTTATAGACGAAAGTCTAAACAGTCCACAAAGTGCCTGTTCCATGAGGCAAACGCTTGTGAGTTACCTCAGTGCACAACCAAAGGTAAACCGCAAATGTCTGACTGCTGCAACGCATCTTCTTGGAATGTTTAGATTAGCTTCTACAATTGCAAATGTCTTCACCAACTCTACTAGCTAATTGGCAAACAACTAATAAACGCAAGTTACAACAGGAGAGCAAATTCTAGTCTAGACATATCTGTAGTAGGAGACTGAGGTCAGATTGTTTTCAAGTTTTGAATAAGCTCAGAAGAGTTTCCCTATTGCCTGACATCAAAAAAAGTGTGTGCGTTGGTTTGGTGGGGGTTTTTTATTATTTAAGAAACAAGCAAAGAAAGAAATAAATGGGAAAATGTACCAGGAAGCTCACAGCCTGTGCTTGCTGTCTGCGCTCCCAGGGGTTTCATTCTGGACAACCTCAGTATTCTTTCGAATGCAGCATGTTTACGATAATGTGAAAGGCCACCCCTACAGTTGCCTGGCTAGAAACAATAGGGCCAAGCTAAGCCTGTGTGAAAGGGGAAAGCAACTGAGAACCTGGACTATCCTAATATTAACAGGGGCAGAGTTTCTGGAGACATGAGCCAGAACCACCATAAGAAGAACTGGCTCTGTCTTAAAGCAAAGCAGGGTACTGGAGGAAGCAGAGAGGATGACTCAGGAGTGCAGCCCTAACAGAAAGACCTCACCAAGGTTGAGCGGAAGGAGATACAGGACTTGCTGATTAACCCAAAAAGAACCAGAAAAAAAAAGGTGATATTATTAAGTTAAAAGGACATCGCAACATACCAGGTAACGTACTAGTATCTTTGAAGGGGTTCAATAACTGGGAGACTATGTTTACAGTCTATTTTTTGTTATTTTGTTTTTTATAAATGTTTCTTAAGTTGTGCATGTTGATCTGTTGTTAACAATAGTGCTAAGACTTCCTGACTCGGTGGAAGAGCCAGATAAGCACCGTAGGCAGGAAATTAAAACTATTATCTTTTCATGTGCACTTTACTGCAGAATTGCAGTCCAGTTATAGGTGCAGATATAAGTAGAGATATAGAGAGATACACAATAGAAAAAACAGAGTGCTGTACACAAAACACAGTTCATGAAAGGACCTCGGGACCTCTCCCAACCACTCCCTCTATTTTTCCCATTGCTCTCTGCACAAGTTTATCCCAGCTCCAGCCCCACCAGTATCTTACAGATGTGGCTCATCAGCAAGGTGAAAGCAGCCCATCAGCCCACCCATTCTCTTGCAGACTGGGTCTGAGGTCTCTGCTCACCTGGCTGCTCCCATCCAGTGGCTTCCCTCTCTGAGCCACCTCCTGTCTCACCAGCTCTCTGGCTGGAGAGAGAGCGCTCACAGCTATGCGTGGCCTGGCCAGCCCCAGACGCTTTTGGGAACAGGAGTCCTTTAAGTCCATGAGCACGGGGATGTACATGCATCCAGTCCAACTGTTGGCTTCCCACCTAGCTCAGAGGAGTTCTGGAGGTGCTATCTGAAATGTCACTTTTCCCTCTAATTCGGGCGTGCATATGCCACTGAGATAAACCTCTGTAAGGAGCAAAGAGTCCTCAGCTTCAGATCCTTGCCCACCAGCAGACACCAGACCCATCATGCTAGACACAGGCAGCCAATCCACTCCGTCCATGTGAACCGTGCAAGAAGTGGAAGCAGAGCTTTGTGCAACAGCCAGGCATGTCTCCCAGAGCTCAGGCATGCATTTTCAACTTCTTGCCTGCTGGAGGGATTTAAGCCCTTACCTCCTTGCAGCGAGCACTAGCATAGCGACATGTGGCTCAGGACTGAAATGTAGAAGCCTGGGGACTAGTGAGCAGAGGTAACAGCAAGCTGGACCCTGCTGTGGAGTGTGGGTGAGGAGCAGGGGGGCAGAACACTGGTCACCACTCCGTGGTCTCTGCCTCTGCTTACCCAGTGACTGTTCAATGATTTCAAAGAGCGCTATTAATGCGCGTGCAGTGCCCAGCTGCTCAGCTCTGTCAAGATTAGAGCATTTCTTACCATCTGGGGAGCTATAAAGTCAAAGTCAAGGCAATCCTGGTGCTTCAGTCCTTCAATGCCAGGCAACGGGGATTTCAGACTCACCATTTTAGAATCAGACCCTTAAAGTTTTGTTGATGTTCCCTTGAGGGTTTGGGAGGGAGATGGTTCTTGTTTTCTTATATTTCCCCCAACTCTCCTGATCATTCTCAGAAGAGCAATTCGATTCTACAGAGTATACCACTTCAACAGCATTAGCAGACATGTTCTTGTCTCAGCGTATATTCAAAGAACATAGCTCACTTGTGGGTTTTTGGTTAGTTTGTTCACTTGTTTTGGCTCAGACATTCAAACACTTTATGTGATTGATACTTTTTCTTCCTTGCCACATTCTTCTATCTTCTCTCATATTTCCACAACTGATTACTCATATGTAGGTATAAGCCAGATAGTTCAGCAAAAATGCTTGTCATCATCTGTGTTAAACAACGTAATGTCATATTATGACAACCATTAGCTCTCTGACTAAAGTTATTTTTCACTGGTCAAGTATCCTTGTAAGCAAGCAATTAGGTGACTGAAATAGTACCGTACTGGTGCCATTCTTCTACCAGGGTATGATAAATTTTGTCATATTTAACATTTCATTTGGCTCATATCATTTGTGCTTGCAGTTCTAAACATCTTGTACACAAATCAGATCTGGTGATTGCTCAGTCCGTGGGGATTGATTTCTCTGATATCAAGGCTGGACTATTATTAGCTAAGTTTCTGAACGTCATTGCTAACAAGATAGAGCAAGTATTTGCTTGCTGCATCACAACAGAGATCCCATCTCTCATCCCTTGTTCTTTCCTTTGATAATAGTCCCAGCCTTCGAGCTTCCACAGGTTATAGTCTGAATCATTTCAGGCCTGAGATTTATGTTCATTTGACTCTGAATATTTTCTTCCTTAGGAAATGGTCCAGATTTCAACTCCTCCAGTCCCACTGGGAGGTGATGTGCATCTCACGAGGGTTTCTGAGTTTATGCAGAACATCATCAACACCTTTTCAGGACAGAAGCCGTGGCGTGCTCAGTTCTGAGAGACCTCCACTGCTGGCCAGACTTTCATGTCTTCGTCATATTAGAGGATTGCCTTCAGAAGCCCCCATTTGTAAACTATATCCTTTTCTTTCCTGTTTGTAAGACAAGTATAATGGCACTGTCCTGTATAATGTAACTCCTATCAGGAAGAATATAACATAATCATTTCTGAAAATGATCTCAAGTCCTGATGCGAGCTTTTGAACATGAGGCATGCATTCAGCCATCATTTCAATTTCAGCCTTCATTACTCCAGTTTCTCAGTGTCTCATGGCCTTTCATATCCTTGCTTCATACCTCTGAAGCACAGAACTACTTTTATACCTCATTTGCACCGGCACACAAAACCACAAAAACACACAGCCTGTTGTGTTTCGTGATGGTATTAAACTGGCTAGGACAGGTAACAAGGGCAGTTTCTGTACAGGTTTAATATCCAGGAGACAGGCTCTCCAGAGCCATTGGACATTACCCTGGGCATTAGGTTATGCTGTAACATTTTCACTACTGTCACTAAGGCAGGGCAGTGGCAGAACAGCTGTAGTTATGATACTTCCCTACAACTGTGTAGGCCACAGCACTTTCAAAATATGTTAATTATTGCTTGCCATATTCTTTTCTCATGACCTAATTGAATTCTATGTCTAAGTCAGCTGGAATTACGTGCCTAGTCCTTAAAAGCCGACAGGTGTGTGAACTTTGGGAAGCACAGCCAAGACACACTGGAGCAAGCAGACAACCCAAATGGTAAGCCTGCATGGCACAACTCACCAGGTCAACTAATCAATCAGTCCAGACATAGCCAAAGCATTTTATCTAGGTGCTGGACACGAGCTGCAATCTTCCTAACCTCCTGCCGGCTTCATTAGCTAACACCAGTACCTGGACCCCAGACCAGCTGGCCTGAAGCAGCTCGAAGACTTGTACTCTGTGTTTCCCCCAACAAGAGTAGACAGTGCCAGCACTGGCAGAACAAGGCAGGGCCCTGCAGAGATAGCTAAACTAGCTCTGCTATTGGAAGTGGAATAGCTAGAGCTGTAAAGCTATTACTGGTACTGGTATGCCCTACAGCCAGTGCCTAATGCTATGAAAATATTCAAAGAGCTTGTCCTAGTTTCAGCTGGGATAGAGTTAATTTTCCTCCTAGTAGCTGGCATAGTGCTGTGTTTTGGATTTAGGATGAGAATACAGTTGAGAACTCACTGATGTTTCAGTTGTTGCTAAGCAGGGCTCACACCAGTCAAGGACTTTTCAGCTTCCCCAGCTCTGCCAGGGGCACAAGAAGCTGGGAGGGGGCACAGCCAGGACAGCTGACCCCAACTGGCCCAAGGGCTATGCCAGACCATATGACGTCATGCTCGGTATATGAACTGGGGGGAGTTCGCCGGGGGGCATAGATCACTGCTCAGGGATGGGCTGGGCATCAGTCAGCGGGCGGTGAGCAATTGCGTTGTGCATCACTTATTATGTATATTTTTTTATCATCATCACCATTATTATTCTTTTCCTCTGCTATTTTATTAGACTGCCTTTATCTCAACCCATGGGTTTTACTTTTTTTTCCCGATTCTCTCCCCCATCCCACTGGGGAGGGTGGGGAGTGAGCGAACGGCTGTGTGGTGTTTAGCTGCCTGCCAGATTAAACCACAACAGGCTCCACAGTTCCTAAGCCACGAAGACTTCCAGTCTTCTTGTTACTGTAGGGAGCAATACCTACGTTCCTGAAAAAAAAAGAATTTATTAAGTTAAGGATGCAATTCAGTTAATATGTGTAGGTGTCAAATCCCAGCATTTGAGATACTCTAAAGTATACACTGGAACTCCAGTTGCTGATCCAGAAAGAAGGCTATGGGTCTGCTGTGGGACTCAGACATGACAGCTTCACATGCATAGCTTGGATACCCTGGAGTCTTTCAAAGGGCATTACATTTAGACAGCTGAATCACCCTCCAAATGACCATGGCCAGGAAAGGAAAATGTGTGTAGCCATTCCAAGTCCCACACTGATGCTCTTTTGGCTGGATCAGACCTCCCCAAAGGCTTGAGTATACCACCTCCCAAGCCTCTTGGCTTTCTGGATGATTCATGTTGGACCATGAGGCTGGGAATGAACAACAGGTCATGTGATGGAAACACTTTTGTATATGCAATCATGGGCATGCCCTCACACGCATGCATTCATGAGTCGGGGGAGCGGCTGTGCCTTTGGCTGTGCTGGAAGATGATGACTTCTCTGCAAGGACCCTGGGAGTTTTACCCTGGTTGTGATTGCGATGTCCTGTTTCTTCTCTTCTTTGTCACCTCCCATACAAGAAACTGGTCAGCAGATCAGGCTAACCCACTGCATCTGCACTAGTCACAGCCCAGGAGGGAGACCTTGGCATTGTGGTGAGTGCATGAGAGGCGTCAGGCAGAGCGGGAGAGAGTCTCCAGTGTGATAGACAGCTCTGATCTCACCTACCTCGCAAGTTCTCATAGGCTCACCTTCTTCTGAGCAACTTCTTAAACACAGAATCTGAGGTTAAAGGTGCCATTTACTAGCAGAAATGTCATTGTAAACCTAAACCTTTTGATTACTTTTTCCTACTCATAGAAAAAACATTTGCTTCAAAAATAGCTTTTAGTTGCAAGCATAGTTCAGTCCTGAGCCCAGAGATCCCACTGCATTCTTGTCCAGAAAGAACCTGAGAGCCCTTCCCTTCTAAAAGGAGTAATTCAGATTTATAGAAACTGATTGTTCCATTATCGAACTGAAGGTTGATACATCCCCCTTTCCCTTGCTGTGCTGTTAATTCCTGTAAGCATTATGAATGAGCTCCATAAAAGAAAAACAGACACCATTATGATACACACATTTTCCCTTTGTGGCTGTCCATCACTCTTCTCCTCTTGGTGCTGCAGGACTGAGAAGAATTTATACCCTGTATTTACACAGCGATATGCTTTATCACTATCACTTATGAAAATATGAAGTGACTGTGCTGATTCATACTGTGCATTTTAGTAGTAACACGGCAATAGAAGTTGCTAGATTGTCAAGCTGTCTTCAAGAAAAAAATGTCACTTTGGCTGATTGCTTAGCTGCTAAAGCAAGTATCAGTTTGAAAGTTGTCATGCCAACACAGAATAGGAGCCTGGCATCCATAGATGGAACTTATGTTTGATAACATTCATTTCGGCTACAGTACCTCCCTGCATGGGGGGAGCGATCTCATTAACATTGACTTTGACTTTCTCCACCAAATGAATGAATACTCATTCTTTAAGGACAAAATTCACATTACCCTAAGCCGAGACCAAGTAAACAGATTTCCTGCGAGTGACTGTATGTAGACGACAAAAGGGATGCAATTTTCTTTGCTTTCCTCCCTGCTCCTGACCATAATCTGGATTTAAACTTCTTTAGTTTCCGTGCATTACTGTACCAGAGATCACTTCACAGAAGGAAAATCAGGGAGCATTTTGAGAGTATTTTACAATACATATCCATACTTGCTGGTCTTTCACACTTCAGGACCTAGTGATATGAAAAAGACATGAAGGATTGGCATCTTCTCTACACTCTTGTGAATTAAAAGCTTAATGCTGAGGAGACAAGTGACTTGACAACGTTTGTTGTATTTAGTGGGAGCTGTGAGGGTGTAGCAGGCCACACACAGTGTGGACTGGGAAGGACAAGGAGGCTGTGCTTTGACAAGACAGCTCCCCCAGAACTTAGCTCAAAGCATACTGAGAAGCCAAATGGGAAGCTTTTATTTCCCTTGAACACTGACCCCCAGTACTGCTCTGAAGTACTGCCAGTCAGAAGTTTGGGGGCAAAACAAAGTTTTGCCAAAAGTGGTGATTTGCTGAACCCAAATGATCTGCAAGTTTCAGATGATCAAAGGCAGACTTGAGGTCACCTGGGAGCCAGTATGTCCAAAAGGCAGAGCTCCATCAGACAAGCAATGCCAGCTCTGGGAACTCATTACTGTAAGACCTACAGCTCTGAGGCAACCAACCATGCCAGTTTTTCCAAAGACTTGTGGAGTCGTAAAACCTCTCAAAAGCCCAGTTCTGGCTTGTTCCCACAGACCCTCCACAAAAACAGGACTTAGAGCCTGAAAGTCCTGATACAGGTTCTCAGGGACCATTATTCCAGGATAACTATGCCATGCTGGCACCAGAACTGTTTTCTTCCAGTGCTTATGTGATAGAACTTTGGTGTGGAGCGGAACCTAGAAACACCAGGCCTCTGCAAGGACTCCCCACTACAAGAAGGACATTGAGGTGCTGGAGCATGTACAGAAAAGGGCAATGAAGCTGATGAGGGGTCTGGAGCACAAGTCCTGTGAGGAGCGGCTGAGGGAACTGGGGTTGTTCAGCCTGGAGAAAAGGAGGCTGAGGGGAGACCTTATCGCTCTCTGCAACTACCTGAAAGGAGGGTGTAGTGAGGTAGGGGTCGGTCTCTTCTCCCAAGCATTGGGAGATAGGTCAAGAGGAAATGGCCTCAAGTTGTACCAGGGGAGTTTTAGATTGGACATTAGGAAAAATGTCTTCACCAAAAAGGTTGTCAAGCATTGGAATGGGCTGCCCAGGGAAGTGGTGGACTCCCCATCCCTGGAGGTATTTAAAAGACGGGTAGATGTAGTGCTTAGGGACATGGCTTAGTGGTGCAATGGCAGGGTTAAGTTAAGGTTGGACTTGATGATCTTAAAGGTCTTTCCAACCTAAAAAATGTTATGATTCTATGATTCAATGACTTGTCTTTTAGATGAGATTGCAAGAGACACTGGAGTACATCTGCTGAGCACTTGGACCTCAGACTGCCCAAAACACATCCCTGACAGACCCCTGTGATTAAATCAGCTCCAGTCATGGGACTGGCTTGGGGATGAAGACTCTGATGCTTCCAGGACAGGGGGCTGTGACTCCAGAGCCATCAGCCAGGGCTCCCAGGCTTGTTGCTGCTGAGCCAAGAGCCTGCCGAGTGATCCTCTTCCTCAGCCCACCGCCACATGCACATCTCTGAGCCTGCAAAGCTCCTTCTGGTGCAAGTCAGGGATTGCACCACACAGGCAGCATACATAACACACACACAGAGCCCGGGGAGCTAAGTCAGTGCATAATGAGTTCAATTCACACATACATAAGAGACACAATCAGCAGCCTTTTGAAAACAACAGGCTAATTACACTGAAGAAACAGAGGAGATTATAGAACAGGAAAGGAACTAAGAAAAAACCACTGTACATACAAAATGAAACCACACTTCCAAATAATATTTAACCATCCGAACCTCTTTCTAAAATAAATCTTTCCAGCTCTTGCAGAGACTAAGATCACACTGGGTGTCTTTCCAAGTTTTTGGGGAATTTCCAGTGCCTACCCTTTATTCTTTTAGATTAAGTTCAACTCAGGACTCGAGAGCATGTGGGCTAAAACCTGGGAGATGCTGGGCACTTGCATCTCTTACTGAATAGCCTTTTATCAGCCTATTTAGGTTATCCCAGTTTAACCCTATAGTCCCTTCCAGCAATTCAATGACTCAGATTAACTAGACACTTGGCCAGTGTCGAGCTCCAGGCTGAAGGTTGGAGAGAGGCTAGTCCCCAGACAAATGATGCATGGAATTTGTATCTGTGGGTTGCCATGCCGACGTCGCGCACGGATT
>NW_009259239.1:3224187-3227885 GCF_000687185.1 Egretta garzetta | reverse complement strand
CTTGGCAGGGGGCTTTTTGCTTCCCAGAGACCCACTGACAGGTAATATTACTGAGTTTCTGTTTTATTATGTGAAGTCCCATTGAAATGCTCAGTACAAGCATCTAATTCATTTCCATGCGACTTTGCATAGCAAAAAGGAGAAAGCGGGAGGGAGCGGCAGGGCAGTGAGGGACCCTCCTGTTCCCAGCACAATGTGGGATTCACTTGCTGTGTGGGGCAGTTTTATCTCTCCCGTGTGCCTGCAGAACCGTACTGCCCTGAATAGGCTCAGGCAGCCAGAGGCATCTGGGAATATTTCATAACTGGCGGTTGCTGATGGTATAGTCCCAGAGCGTGCAGTGCCTGAGAGCTTGGCTACTAACCTACAGTACAGAGGGTGAATACAAAAAATAAAAGAAAATGACAGAAGGCCAGCAGTGCGTTGGATGTGGGAGTGCTCGGCTTCCCCCCTGCACAGGTACGAAAGTGGTGCACGGGACCAAGCGGCACCAGCCCCTGCACTTCATTCAAAATTCACGGAGGGAGACAGAAAGGCCCCTGGAGACATCAGTAGCCTTTGGCTCAGCTCAGTCAGATTCACTCCTCCCGCGGGGAATATTTAAAGTGCCCAGTATCCACGTCCCTGGTAGAGCCAGCTCAACAAACTGTTATGAATAAATTATGTAAACAGCTTAGCACCCTGCCTTCTGCTCACAAATCCTTTAGGAACCCCTCTTCTCCGCCATCAGCCTAACTGTTTTTGAGGAATTTATGCCAAAGAGTTTATGTGTCAAATTTCTGCCTTTAGGCTGTTTCCAAACTGCTCGGCTTCCCTCCGCCCCTTCCCCCATCGCTGCTTGTTATTCAGTGGGTGTAAGGTTCTCCCAAGTCACATGAGACGCCGTTTCCTCCTCTCTAACTTTCCTGGCTGGGAAATAATAAATGGCTAAATGGCAGAGACACATTCCCATGTGATGCTTAGAGATAAATCATTGTACTAAACCCCACGCTGTGTTTAGGGAGCCCGGGTATTTCAGATGGGGCTCAGGATTCCACTACATGGCACAGCGCCTAACAGTTAAGGGCTCCAACACTCGGTGTTGCAACACCTAGGTCCTTTTGTCGACTTAATGCCTGTATCTTTGCCCAGAGCAAAATACATTGGATAAGATAAAAACAATCCAAATAAACAACGAAGCATTGGCATCATCCACTGGAATAAGGAGCAAAACAAGACGACTCTGCCTACTGAGCTGGGTGCTATGGCTCCTGGCTCACAGGTTTTGGCCATGCACAAGACCAAAGGCTGTCTTTTCAGGTCAAAATGAGTGCACTGGCTGTTATGTGTCACTTTAACCTTATCTAACTGCAGGCTGCCACTGGAAGAGGCAATCCAGCGCGTTTGTTTCCATCTGGCTTCAGGTTTCTGCCCCCTTCTTCGCACTGGACCTAATGCCCAAACAGGTACGGCAAGAGCTGACCCAGCTCCCCGGCCCAGGTTAATCCTGTTTCTGTGGGTTATCATTTGGCTGGATCGCTGAGGCGAGCTGCCTTGGCCCCTCTGCAGCCTCGAGATCCACCACCAGCTGCAGTTGGTGGGACCTGGGGCAGTGGCCTGAGCAGAAAGCAGGACTGAGGAGGGGCAGAGCAGGACAGGCTCACTCTGGGGGGCGTAGGGAGATGCTCTGCCTGACCTGGGCACCCACAGTTAGGTGGCTAACTTCAGCTACGTCCCTTTCGTGATCACACAGGCTCTTCAAAGGTTGTCTGCTATCTCTGCAGTGTGGCAAGAAAGGGCAGGAGACATGGACCTGGCCAGTCCCTCCACCTCCCCAGCCCCACCAGGATGCCAACCTATGGTCCCAGGACCAGGCAGGTGATTAAGACAACTCCTGCCAATGCTGACACCAGTTTTCTCTCCCCTTCCTCTGGATGAGGAGGACCCAGGACAGAGAGGCGTGGGGACACTCTGTGTCCATGGCCATCCTTTGCCAGCAATGGCTTTTCAAATGCAAGAAGGTGGGAGTTTACCAAAACAAGTGAATGCACTTAGACTAACCATATGCTTGACTTACACATTGATTTACGCATCAGCAAGTTTAATATCACACACTGCATCTTCATAGTTCATATTCATGACAAGTACAGAGATTGTTTATGGTAAATATGTACCAATCTGAACTCAGAATTTTTTTAAAAAGCAACCCATTACCATAGAAGCAAAGAAAATGGGGGTAATCCATCAATCTGTCCAAGGCAAGACCAGCTCTACCTGAAGCGTTCCTGGTGGGTATTTCACCAGTCTGGTCTTAATGGTCCCCATCAGAGGGATGCTACTCCTTCTCAAATAATCTATTCCAGGGAAAAGGCTTTCCCTAAAAGCTGACTTAAATCTTTGTTAAGCTTATAACTTGTTGTATTATCCACAATGAATAGAGACAGAAAGGTTTATTACCACCTCATTGAAGCAGCATTTTATTTATTCGAAGCCTGGCAGGCACAATTCTCACCAGTCTTCTCTGCATAGATTAAGCAGATGCATTTCTTGACACCTGCCCCTGCAGAGCATGTTTTCTAGACCTCTGGCCAGGCTCATTTCTCTCCCCTGGACTTCCTGCAATCTTTCTTGAAGTGTGGTACCCAAAACTGGAATTGGCTCCCTACTGGAGACTTTACCAATGGAAGGATTACCTCATGTGTCTTTTGTACAACTCTGCTGTTTATATATCCCAGAATAATATTTGCTTCTTTCACAACAGGATGTCATTACTGACTCATGCTGAGCTCATGATCCACTACAATTCCCAGATCTTTGCTACCTCTCTTCTCATTTCCCATCAAGTATTCAAGGAGGCATTTAGCCCTATCTACATGCCAGTTTATATTCAGTGTGTTATCCTGTTTCCTTTAGAGAATGTCTCCAATTTCATAGGCCTGTCCTCCAAAACCCTTGCAATTTGTCAGCGCTTAGAGTCATATGCAGATTTAAAATATGTGCTCTCTAGTCCATCAGTTAAATCACTGCAATGATAACAGCAGATCTGGACCCCAGGACAGTCTCTTACAGAGCCTTACCTGATAATTCCTTCCAGGACAATACTGAACTGCTGAGAGATGGTTCTTGGCTGTCGTTTGCCAAGTAATGTGGGTATTTTGCAGCAGCCTCGTCAAGAGTCAGTGGTCCTGAAGCCCTGACTTTTGGGCAGCAGAGTGCTCATGAGACCTTCAAACCAGAGCAGACATGGAAAGCAATGCAGCATGTTTTTCAGTATTGTTGTTCATTGAGCCCGGCGAAGTTAGAGGCCCATGATTCAGACCACAATTCCCTGGGTACTTATGAAAATGCCATTTGAGGCGGTGTCAAAAACCTTACTAAATTCTTGCCTATCCACATGACTTGTTACCCTGTCATAGGAAAAACAAACAAACAAACAGGCTGGTTTGATGTGATCTGCTCTTGACAAATCACATTGATAACTACTTATCACTCTGCTCTCTTGTACATCATTTGATCCCTTGTCCGAGGATCTTTCTGGGAAAAGAAAGTCAGGTCAACTGGGACTCTGTGTCCTCTTTTTTTCTTTCTTTAATAGGCACTCTGTCAGCCTTTTTCTAGCCCAGCATCATCCAAATTCTCAAAGATAATTACCATGGCCTTCAGGATTGTTCAGCCAGTTCCCTAAGTAACCTAGGGTGAATTACAGGCCTGACTGATCT
>NW_009259239.1:3212308-3224130 GCF_000687185.1 Egretta garzetta | reverse complement strand
CCTTTTGTGGCTGGTGTTAACTGTGTCAACCATCTGATTACAGTCAGACTTTTTAATGAAGACTGAAGCAATAAAAGGCATTAAATACTTTGGCCTTCTTGGCATGTTTTGTTATTAGCTTTCCTGTCCCATTTATTAGCCGGCCAATGCTTTCTCTGGTCCTCCTCTTACTGCCAAGGAAGTTATACAGTGTTTTCATGTTACTCTTTATATGTCTTTACCTTATTTTGTGCATTGGTGTTCCTCATTTTGTCCTACATATTGCTATTCTTTTATACTCATCCTTAGTTTCTTGACCTGGATTTCACTTTCTGTATATTTCTTTTTCAGTTTCACCGTTGCTACAGAATTACTGACTTAGCCAGACTGGTCTGTTACTGGACGGTGTGTCTTTTCCTTCTACTGAGTGAATCTGGAGGATAGACTTACTTTAACGAGTACTGATTCTTCTGTTCCATTGAAGAGCTATAGACATTTTTCTCTTGATCCTCTTTGTTCGTATCTATCAACTCCATGAGTGTGTTCAGACTTGCTTAGCACTTTTTCTGTGATTATTTCACAAAGATGATGAATTCTCCCCTAAAAGATGCTATTGGCTAAAAAAAACCCCATAGAAATCTGGGTCATCCTCGAATAAGCATTGGCATATGACTTTTCAGGAATCCAAGTGATATGAGCATAGTCTTCAGTCTTGAACTAGTAATATATAAGATTCATCGACAAAAGGATGGCCCAAAAAAGGTGGTTCAGGGAACTTCAGTAACGATGTAAATGAAACAGTTAATGATCTTATTAGATCTAAATGCTGGGCCAAGGTTAGATATGCCTGATGGATTTGCTAATGACAGTGATTTGGCTGGCGCATATACATGGGACCCTAATGAAGATATATTGCTTTCTGGTTTTCCCAGTTTTATTTAGTGAGGTTAAGAAAACATTATTTCAAATGAGTTTGAATAAAAGTACAGTGGCAAGCAACCTTGACCACAAATTATTTAAAATAATTGCTTCATCCACAGTAAAATTAGTAGCTGATTTATGTCACTTGTCTTTCTTCATTGCAAAATACTGTAGCATCACTGTAAACTGTGACATTTTCCAGTGAGGTGGCATAAAAGCAAATACTTTCTGTTCCTCAGCTATAAAAAAGCTTGGTGCAGGCTCTGGTTTCTACTTTATCAGTAGAGTTTTGATTTAGCAGAGTGAAGACTTTAAAGCACTCTGCCACTCTACCTATGGTAAAAAACATAAGAGGGCCTCCTCGTCTGTTTAGGAAATTTAGGTTGATTTTGGCTGTCTGGGACAGACCAGTTGCTTGTGATGTTCACAGGCAGCACCTTATCATATTCCTTTAGATAGCTCTGTCACCTGAAAAAGGCACTTTCAGTGGGCAAGTCAAATCTTGGGTAGGTTGAATCTCCCCTGGGGGTGAAGAGGGAGGTAAAGGCTTCTAACTTACCTAAAGCATCTCCATCAGGAGCCTATAACAGGCCCTTCCTGGAGGCTGGAGTTGCAGCTGAGTTGCGTTGTGAAAACCAGCCCTATTTCCTGGCATCATCCTGGCCTGGAGAAACTGATGGCGACTGGATAAACACCACCTTTGAGAACTGGGATCCACAGTCTAACTGGTATGCCTGTAAAAGTCAGTAGCAAAGATTTACTGGTTTCACTCTTGCACTGTTGAACATAAATAAATGAGATGGCTGAAAGGGGAAAAGGAGGAGCCGTGGAGTGACTCGCCCCAGATCAAGCACACGATCAGATGTCACAGGGAGGAGAGGCAGGTACCTGGGTCTCAGTTTCCCAGGCCACGCTGGTTTCCCTACCACGTCCCAGTGCCTGTTGTGGTATGTAAGGCTAACATAGATTGCAGACCCTTCTCCTGTGCATTTATCCAAAAATAGCTAGAGCTGCATGCCTGGGGATAATGACTTTGGCGTAACTTGTAACAGGTGCCATCGTTGCTTGAGGCTTTTTAAACTTTGAAAAGTGGTAAGTTACAGTTTTTTCCCTGTTGAAAAATAAGGCTAAGATATAATAGCTATGGAATACAGGCAGGATTATTTTTGTCTGTTCAGTTGGCTGTGGGTTGTTTGCATGTATATATTTGTATTTGTGGGGGTCTGGGCGTGTGTTTGTGTGTATGTGCCCATATGTTGTTAGTTTTCAATTCCTTATCTTTGTAGCAAATGACAATGGGCTTGTTAAGTTGGTCTATGCAAGCTACATAACTAACGGAGGAATGATTTCCTTATCACGAGTTAAATGACAAAACCTCTCACACTTTATGAACAATGACAGGAAAGTAAATGTCCTCATATCACCTTACTAGAGAACAGTCAGCAACATTTGTGGTATCCAGCTGTAATCTGAAGAGATATTAGGCTACTCTAATGCTTGACTCTCACTTTGTATTACAATAAACACCTATTTGTGTTCAGCATCATAATAGGGAGACAAAAGGGTCTACTCCTGCAGACAGGAATTAGCTTTCTCTCCAAATTTTGTGGCTGTGATGAGGCTGCAGTCCTGCAGTCTCCCCCTTAAGCCCAGGGAACCGGCAGGCATCCACACCAGTACATCTCTCCGCCTCACTGACAGAGGCTTCGTGAGCCAGCTCAGAAACAAAGCTGATTCTGCCCAGGAAATCAAACCCATCCACACCTCATTGCGCAACTGAATAATGTGTTCTTCATTGTGTACAGAAACATTACACACTAACATCCTGAACCTCCGTGGTGCAACACAGGGAGAGGGATGCTGAGACGCTGCTCAGTTCCCACCAAGGTGAACGGGAGCAGAGGACATTCAGCACATCCTAGGAAGACACACAACACCTTCAAGATTTTATCTGAGGTTTGATGTGCACTAGAAAGTCTTCTTGACAGAACACACTGCGGGCAGACGCAAGCTTGCTCTGCTGGTATTTGAAGCCAAGAAATCTGCATGACGATGTTAGCACAGAACCAGCCAGCGCTGGTAAGCCCTGGCTGGGAGGTTAGGTGTGTTACTTCAGCCTTGGCACCCTGCTACCACCATCACCTGCTTTTTCTTCAGCTGAAAGGATAGGCACTAGGGAGCTCCACTCTGCACAGAGCAGCAGCAAGGGCAAGCTCACATCAGCAGGTTTCATTTTTCTCCCAGGCTCTGTATGTGAGGACATACTTCTGGCTTGTAAGAAACAGAAACAGGCACTAACCCCTTGTTCTTGCCTGCAGTCAGCAAGAAGTGCCAATCTTTACATCCTGCGGGATTAGGGATTGGGCAAATCCTACTGCTACAGACACAAACCTCTTCATATGCTTGTGCTGTCTGCACATAAGTAAGTTGTAAGAGGACAAACTATCAAAGGCCATCCGCGTCTGCGGTCACCAGCATTAAGGCAGTGTGAGCTGCTTCTGTTCTGGTTTAGCTACAGTAGCTGCTCAGCAAACATCTGTCCCCCCAGAGCTGTGTGCTGGCTGCGGTAGCCATGATTTCAAAGTCTGCTCACTGAGATTAAATCGATCACTGGCTCCACTTCCCCTGTACCTTTTTAAAATCACATCTTGTGTTGGGAAAATTTCTGTTCCTGACAGGCTTCATATGTGAGCAGGTACATTTAGCTTACCACAAAGGGACAATGCATTAAACCCTTTTTCCTGCCTGGAGTCAGCAAAAAGCACCATTTTTACACTGTCAACAATTAGGGATTGGGTAAATCCCACTCCCCAGACCTGCAGGAATTGAGATCCTCATTAGGAAACAGGAGGAAGCGTGGACTGCAGAAGAGTGAAGCAAAGCGAAACTAGGTCCAGGTCAGGACCAGGTACTTCTACCAGAGTTTTGCTGGGGAGATTTAGTAGAATGAGATAAGTAAATCCATCGTAGTGTCATGTGTCCCACCACAAGAAATTCCTCCTGACTATGACCACCCCAAGGAAGCCTCCAGGCTCTGCTGAGGAAACAGCACCCTTCTGGGGGAAAAAGAATGGCAGCACAGACCCTTATTCCAGGATGGTCTCAAGCAGAAGGGTCAAAGCCTTGACTGAGGTCAAGACCAGTGCATGGAAAGCAACAGGGAAAAGGATGTATTCTTCTTTTCCCAATAACATTAGATTTCCCTCATTCAGTAATGTCAAAAAATGATTTATTTGAAAGTAGAATCCTTTCCTACACACATGATGCACAAGCCCTGCTAACACCTTCTCAGAAATCTGCACCAAGTTCGTGCCTCTGCGTACCTTCCCCTGTGAGTCACATTACCACTTGCCAGCCCTTGCCTGTGGCCTGTCAGTGCCTGTGTTGCACCACTGATGTGCTCAGGAATATTTCAAGGGGGAAAAGTGGATCAAATATCCTGACAGTTGCTCATACCTACACATACTCTAGGAACGCCATCACCTCAAGCTTCTCCTATATTTCTTCCATGTTTTTCAGAGCCCCAACTCTCCCCAGGAAGCAACATCCTGGTCTGTTGTGGGACTTCCTGACCTCAGCTGGTTTCCACAAAGTAGCAACAGTCAATGCAGTCAGTATTTCCACAGCAGAGCAACACCAGCTTCTGGGCTAACACATCTGGTCCCATGTTTGCGGCAGTGGCAGTGGTGTATGTTTCCAGAGAAGTTGCTTTCATCGTTCCAAAGTTTTTCATCCGTGTATCGTAATAGATGTGTCTCCATTGCAGGGCAGATGTTTTTCCCGCTTTGTGTTGCAATCCTAGCTATTCAGACGAACAGATCTGCTGGTGCAGAGCACATTTCCTTCCTTTCTCAGACACACGGGTTTCCGTCTGACAGAGAGATGGTGCCTTGCAAGACCCTATTGCAACATGCATGGCACCAGGGTGTGACCAGAGGGTGCAGCTACACCTGGACCTGGGAGTTCAGATGTACTCTTGGCTGTTCCATGCTCTTCCCATGAGCCTAGAAGCAATGGAAACTGGGGCTGTTTCAGTCACATCCAGTTCTGCATGCTAAAAAGACGGACAGGCAGAGAAAATTACACAATGGCAGGGCTGTCCCTAAGCACCCACAAACCCCCCATGCAACAGTACCTCCCATAAAGCAATATGCTGTGTCCCAGAGCGTATTGCATCTAATATTGCCGTGAAAGTCCCTGGGATATGTGCATGTATTGTAGTCCTTCTTCAGTTAATTTGCCCGTGGTGAAGATCCACAGTGTTTTCATGTGTGCATCCTGACAGCTCAGGGCTAATGGCAATGACAATTTTTTTGGACAAAATAGTGAAATATAAATGTATTTGAATTATCCAAGTTCTTACATCCCATTGCCTTGAGCCATTGGGATGCCTGGGTGCATCTCTCCAGATTTCTTTAAGATGAGAGGGAAGAGCTTTTCAGTCTTTTCTATATTAGCTCAATCCTAGAGCCAGATGCAGCCTAGCTCAGACCACACTCTGCCCCAAGGCTGTCCCACTTATATCGCTATGATGCCCAGCAGCCATCTATCAGGAGGGCATTGCCAGAGCACAGCGTGCACAAGCCACGCTCTGCCTGCATCTGGGGCAGTGGGGGCAAGGAGCGGGGAAGGTACGACTGGAAACCAGGAGGGGTGTCTATACGGCACAACACAGCGCTGAGCAGGCAGCCAAATGAGCTCCTGCTCTTATAAACTTGAACAAATACCAGCAGCGGATAGCTTCAGAGAGCAATCACTTATTCTTTTGAAAGTACCCTACCAACTTGTTTTAATTGTAAAGAAATAATCGGAGGGAATGAGTTTGAGAGAGTTAGTCTATTAATCATTTATTGTGTTATTTTTATATGGTATTGTGCTGCTGCTATGATATGTTAAATATTGCAGCTTGATGTGTGGTCCCCAGGCCCAAGGAGTCCTATAAATTAGATGGATTTTTCTAAAGTTCTCTCAGTGAGAAAAGTTCCAGAAAAAGTGAGAATAGCTCCATATTGTTCTATCTCCGTAGATACAAAATAATCCCATTTGACTGTGTATTATCCTAACTACACAATATTCTCATGGGAATTGTATCCACAGGAATCCTTTTTTTTTTTTTTTAATGGGGTTTTGAACAGGAGAACTAATGGCTATTGTGAGGTACAGCATCAAAATAAAAGGAAATTTTCTCAGACCGCTGTAAAAAGCTTTTAAGCCAGAGCAAAAATTAACTTTGTCTTTCCCAGAGTGAGATCTGAGAAAGGCGAGCAATGTTCCTGGCCTCAACCTTCTTTATTAATGAGCTGGCGTCAATGGCAGGCTCTTTTTCCTATGAAGCATATAAGGGGGCAATCCTTCATTCACCCAGATGGGTCAGAAGGAGTGCTCCAAACTTCTGTGCGCTCCAGATATGCCTTCTGAGGGACCCCAAACCCTGCTGCTGCTCCTACAAAACTTGTAAAAGTCTAAACTGTTGTATAGGTTTCCATCTCCAGCCAAAGTCATGAAAGATATGGTTCCCTCCTATCCAACCTGGGGACCTGCTTTGGCCCAGTAAAGCCATTCTCTGTGCAAAATGATGATGTCACTGTCCTGACAGCAGCAAATGCAGCTGGATGCCTGAAACAGCTGCTGCTGGAGTGGGGTGAAAAATAGGTTTGTCATTTGCTGAGAAGCAGAGCTCTCCCCATGCCTTTTTCTCTTTAGTTTTTATCCAGAACAACATCAGGTCCCAATGTATTAACAAATCAAAGCTGACTGCACTCAACACCTCTCAGGAAAGCCCCAAGTTACAGGAAACACCCTTGGAAGGGATGTCAGAATTACCAAGCCTCGTATGAACTGGTAATACTGGAACTTGCAAAAAGATTAACAAAAATCAGTTTCCATATTTAAAAATAAACCTGCTTTGGTTCAGAGTCTGTGAAAGAAAAGGTACATGGAACTCCATATAAAATTTGTAGGGTTTGCTGTCCTATAAATCAGTAATATCTTTCTTCTTAAAAAAATCTGGGCTTGCAGTCTTTATGCCAAGTTTCCACTCATACAATCTGATGAACCAGGGTTTGAAAGTGTGTAATGAAGTATAATTTGGTGCAGTAAATTATCAGTATTGAAAATACTATGAGAAATGGCCACTACAAATAATATCACAGGGATGGGACAATTCCAACGGCTCTTTCTCTGGTAAAACTCTCGGTTGATTTACAGTGAAAGTTTTGCCTGAAAATGGGCCAAGACAAGACTGAAAGATTTTGATTGCTTTTTTTTTTAAATTCTATGGAAAAAATATTAATATGATCCAACTTTCATTGAAGTCAATGGAAAACTTCTGTTTGAGGAGCAGGCTTACTGTGGCCAGAGAGTAAACCCTAAATTCCATCAGTACAGTCAGTCTTTCAGGATCTTCAGCTAGGCTAAGTAGATGTAACCTGGGACAAAATTTGGCTATTATCCTCCACAGAAGTGTGTCAAGTTTTTATTACTCCAAGTTTCAAGATGACCATAGTGAGTTTTTGGCTAAGGCCACAAAGCACCGCCTTTCAGTCCCTTGAACCCATCCAGTGATGCCTGTTAAAGTTTGAACTGGAAAATCCCAACAAAGCAGACTGTGCAGTGCTTCCTGATTGCTTCTCAGAAAATATGTTATAAAAAAAACAACCAAACAAACAAAACAGAAAAAAACCCAGCCAGATTTATGTGAAGGCATGGTCCTGACCGGAGGGTTGCTACGCCATTAAGCTAAACTGATATTATGGCTATGTGTATATGGCAGAAGCTGTCACACTTGAGTTCCCCTGCCTGGCCTTCAGGCTGGCGGGACGCTTGCCAGCTCCATCTAGATGCTGCACAGCCCCATCCATTCAGCATGGCACCCCCGCTAATGTTTCCTGCTTCTCCGCGGGGCTTAATGCACAGCACACGAGGCAGATGCACAGGCTGCCTGGGTTCTGGCAGTAAGCAGGCCTTGACATACATTTTAACTTAAAGCGTGACTCCTGGGGCAGGCAGGACATATGGCTTCCCAAGATGGGTTACATTTATCAACTCAGAGCATGGGGAGAGCAAACTTGGGTCTAGCTGCATTAATTAAGATGCAGGGGCACGCCCGTGTAGGTGTGAGGATTAAGGCTGACTGAACTTCTGCTTGCATGTAAGCGTTGCCGTACTAAGTCAGCTAAAAGAAGGGACTGTTGGGAAGCTGAATACCTGCTCAGGTTTGCTTAGATGTCTTGAGGTGGCTCTGTTCAATGCTAGCTGCTGAAAAGAGCTGATTAGCACCTAGAGTCAGAGTTGTCAAAGACATTCATTTCAGTCCTTCTTCCTCCTGCCACCCATGTGCTCCTCACACCTGGAGCTGAACTAAGAATTAAATGCAATTACTAGCTTATGCTAGAAATATGCCTGTCCTCTCATGCAGAGGGTTGAGGATGGTTGAGCATACTCTTCTTTTATTGGTTCCCTTTGGTAGCTAGAGGCTTTATCTATAGTAGGAAATCAAATGATGCCAGGGAGCACTCCTTGATACCACAACTCTGCCCTTGCTACTGTTGCTTTGATGGAATGGTCCTTGGCATGGATACAGGCTGGGACAAGCAGCATTTTCCCAAGCCATTCCCAGGCACAGTTCAGAGAGATCAGAGATCAGGAGCCACTTTCAATTGGAAGTTTGCATACAGCCTTCGTGTTCTGGAGACTAAGAAAGGGCAATGGCACGGACAAAAGCACCTTGTGCCAGCTGGCATCAGAGAACAGTGCCAGACCTGTTGAATTTTCTGTTGTAATGTAGCCACCATGTCCACATGAAGTAGGAAAGTTATCTTTATAACTGTATTACCATGCAGAAGGGAAACGAGATTAGAAAATGGAGGTCTACACTCAGATAATTGCCACCGGTGTTTACCTTCAGCACTGAAATTACAGTAGCATCTCAAGTTGAAAGAGAAGTGACGTTCAGATCTCTCCTCTCCAGCTCTGCCAGATTCTAGTCTCCATGCAGTCAAGGGAGAGAAACCTGCCTTAGGTCTGTCTGAACATGGCTATAGCTGCCTCAGCCAAGATGAAACAGAAGGTCTGCAATAAGTCTGAGAGAACCTGAACTCAGACCTTTTAAGACCTTCTTTCTTCACCTCTGGTACTCGATGTACAGTGCCAACCACCCAAAACCTCAAATTCTTAGAGCGGCCCCACATCTGCAGGTTTTATTAGCTTCAGCTGGTTTTGTGAAAAATCAGACTTCAATGCCCTACATGTAATTCCCAGAAAATAATGAAGAAAATATTAACAGCTACTTTCAGAAAGTTGGGGGAGACTTCTACGCAGCCCCCCACAGGACCTTTGTGACAGAACCGGAGATAAAAGCTACTTCTCCTCGATCACAGCCAATTACCTTAACCACTAAGACTACCCCACTTCTTCCTGCTTCGTATGTGACATGGGTCTGCTTCATTCTCTATCCATCACAGATACAGTGGAAGAATCAGGAGTCCTGTGGAAAAATGGAGTAAGATTAAATAAATGGAGTGCCACATCCTGTATGCACTAAAGGTCAGACAGTGGAAGGTCTGTAGGAAACATGTCGGCTTTGTCCAGCCTAGAGGAAAAGCAGTGTTTAGGTAATATCTAATTAGCATGGACTAATTCAGGCCAAGACAACATGTCCTACAACCACACCGAGAAATGGGATGAATTTAAGTCCAGCTTGCTTAGTTCATGTTAACCACAGCATGACCACTTTTCTAGTCTGGGCAAAGGCTCCTGTTCCCTGCAAAGCACGTGATGAACGGGTCTCTGCCTCTTGGTGCATGGGCCACTCTCAATTTAATGCAAACATAAATCTGCAGTGTTAGAATACAGTATTAGTACTGCTTCAGCAGAGCACGGTTGTCGATTCTCCAGCAGTACTCATATTGATGCACATGTTGATGGAAATGGAGGTATTAATGTTACAGACAATGAAGAAGGAAAAACAGTAGCAAAGTAAAGTAAACAGGGATTATTGAATCTGCTTTGACTTCAGTTTCACCTGGAGAAAAAAAAAATTATGCCCATGCAGTCATTAGTGACTGCTACAATGATGGAAGACCAGTGTCACCAAAAGATTCTGTTAAAAATACACCACTGCCCCAAGGTAAAGGCACCTTCACTGCAACATTGTACCTGAAATAAAATCTGAGCTGGGCCACTCAGCAGCTTATACTGCCTGTAATTCAATGTAGGGGGATTAGTCTGTACAGTCCTGCCAGTGGCCTTGGGGTCAGTTCTGCCCACAGGACGTTTCTCTCCATGGCACTACCTTTTTCAAGACCTGGTTGAAAGCCCATGAACACAGCACTGGCAGCTGTGTGTCCCCTACTGCTGTGCCCAGTCATGTCCTCAGTGCTCATTCTGGTGGGAAGAGACTGAGTTGTAGCAACTAGATTCAAAAAGGATCCCCAGCGTAGCTTCTGGGCCCTGTGGTTGACTGTTTTGAGCCAGCTTCAGTCAGCCAATTACTCTGAGTCCCCCTGCCTCCCCGGATCTACCAACCAGAGCTGCATGGCCCTGGAGAGAGCCCTGTCCCACCTCCTGCCTTCGCACACACTGTCAGGTCCTTAGCCCTGCATAGCAGCCGCCTGGGTAGTAACATTGGTTTACCCCAGAGATCTGCAGTCTACTGTTAACATGACATGGGTATGAAAAGCATACCTGAGATCACATTAACCTACCTGTATGTTAAAAGTACCCCAGAAACCCTGGACCTGCCCACCAGTAGCTGACCTGTTGCCATACCAATACCAAAGCAGGGGTTAAATAGCTCAGAGGACCTAGATGGTCCCACTTCTGGAGACACTCTGCTGAGATGTCACCATGGGCCACTCATGCATGATGTCATGCCATCCCTTGCTGTGCCAAGAGCACACAGGAGCAAGAGCCCTGACTTTGACATTTTCTTTAAAAACGGAGGTGATGAGCATTTTACTTTACTGAATCACCTCCGCGTTGTGGCTGGGACCTTAGCTGGATTCTAGGAGCTCCTCCACACACAGCTGAGGGCCTAATAGTCATCTCTGCATACATACACATTGACAGACAGACATACGTGTGTGTGAACGGCCTACTAAGTCTGTACAACAGGTACCTGGGAACCACATTGTTTATACCAGAAGTGTTTTCACTAAACATGACTTCAGCTTCTTTGCAGTGTAGACAACATAACCTTCTAGGGCAGGACCTCTCTGGGGCACTACACCTTTACTTTACCATGCTAGATAGGTAGGGGCTTGCAACATTTCATAACATAAGCACAAGAAGTAGCATCTTCTTTCAAGATCATACTTGGTCTCCTATCATATTTTGCATGAACAATTGGAAAAAATTTGGAAGAAAGGCTGCTTCAGACTGATTTGTCAACCACCCAAACTTCAAAGCTCTAGTTATCTCTTGTATTTAAATGCTCTGTTGTTCCCTAAGGAAGAATTTTTCATTTCTGGTAGGGCTCTTGTCAAATAAAAATTGCCAGTGAGGGTAAGTCTTTGAAAAATTATGTTTTATTCATTAATTATTTTCTCTCATAACCTCTCTAAAGAAATCAAAGAGTGAAAATCTATGTTATGAAACTGCAACTTTGCACTCTCTAACAGAAGTAAAAATGTTGTTATGCAGCACATTTTCCTTCCTACGTTAAACCAGTCTTTATCTTGGAGGAAACTAAGTAACTCGTGGAAGATACTGTGTCTCAAAACTATATTTTTCCGAAAGTATTTTCCTTATTTATCTGATTAAAGGATCATGTGTACAGTAATGCCTACCCCACGATTCACATTAAGTTAGTTTTAAAATAATTTGCCATTTACATATGTTTTCACTAGATTGAAAATTAAAAACCCACATTTTATGTAATTCCAGAAATAAACAATAGAAAGAGTCACATATATCTCCCGGGT
>NW_009259239.1:3196647-3212228 GCF_000687185.1 Egretta garzetta | reverse complement strand
CAGGCCTGCCCTAGATCCTTGTGCCTCTGAAAGTGATATGTTTTCAATGGTGAAGGGTTAAAAGAGGATACCAAACTATCTTCTGGAAATCATTAACGTACAAAGCCCCAAGAAGATAAAAGTTTCCATTTTCTAAAATGTAAATCTAAAACATATTCATTAGTATTGCAAAACAAACATGCAAATCTTCACCACTTGAAAAGCTCAGCTAAATATGTACAAGGGCAATACCCAAAAATACATCTGGTCCTCGGTTAGAAAACTTGCCTTTTTGGTTTTATCTAAAGAGCTTGTCTGTCTTCCATGGTTGGCTTCTTGGATTATTGCAATTCATAATAAGCCTTTTAGCTAAGGATGAAATAAACAAAGATAAAGTCTACGTCCCAGTTTTAAATGGTCCAGATGGGATAACTTTTCCATATGTTTAGCACACCAAACGTTTATTAATCATTACTAGCAGAACTCAGAAAATTGCAACAGCTTATTAAAGAGGGCAGGGGATAAAATTTACAGTTTGTGTAGCTTCTGCCCACCTTCTTAATCCCCTGCTGACGTGGGGTTTCGTTTTGTGTGTGTGCGTGTGTGTGTGCGCGCGTGTGTGCGTGCAGTTGTTACAAGGCAGAGAATTTCGGTTAACTGATCAAGAGAAGGTTTTGTGCCCTAATTTGGATACAATATCAGTCATGAGGAATGTGTTACATCATAACAATGACAGTGTGGGTAAAACTGGCAGTACTTGACTCGTTCCTCATCAGAGTGATTTACTTAGTGTCTGGCAATCTGTTTTTCACATGATGTTTGTTTCCCATAAACAGTTTCAACATGGGAGAGTATGGTGTCAAGATAACAGTCATATCATCACTCATTGCAGAACATCTACGTGGGCTGCCAAGAAAATGAGACTCTTTTATCTCTGGCTCCTCTAAGTGCTTGTGTTTTAGTGATTGTTTCTCATAACGTGCTTGATTGTTTTCTGAAACCTGACCGTCAGCAGCTCCATTACGTTGTCACCTCAGCCCCGGCGAGTTGAAGGCTGTCAGGGAAGCAGGGCTGCCTTGAGGAGCGGGGGTGAGGCTGCCGAGGGGACGTCGTCCAGAGGCGCTGGGGAAACCGTGCTTAGAAAGTACCACGACAATAGAGAGGCTGGAAGTTAAACCGCGGGGGAACAGGGAAGAATCTGGGAGAGGTGCAGTGCACCACGCTGTTTTTCTGTGACCCTTCAGATCAAAAGAGTTTTGGTATTAGTCAGATAGGATGTGAGATTTTCCATCGCATTATGTATTCCTTGCACTTAAAAACGTTCTACATTTGTAAGAAGCAGGATGAATATAACTTCAAATAGCAAGTAGGCAGCTAACAACTGAATCTCAAGGCATGGTTTGATGGAACATAGCCATGACTTCAGCTATAAACAACAGAAAATAAGAACACAATTCTATTATTTTAATGACATAACTCACCATTTTATTGGAGATAATTTACAAGAGCTTCGAGGTAGATTTATCTCATCCAAACAGAACTGACTTACAGCTAAGTATGGAGAATGCAATGTGTATTCCTGATTTTACAGAAAGGTATTTTGAGTCCTGCATGTGGCTGCAAAAAAAAATCCCCCGAAAACAGAGATATGTCAGTAGTCTCAACACCTGATGAACACACTTTTGTTCAAGACAAATATCCTGCCCAAGTGTCTGTTTCCAACATAACAAAGGGAACTGGTGAGTGAAAATGGGACTTCAGTGCTTCTGAAAACATTACCCCTCGTGGAGAGCACAGCCACAGGGGCTCGAGGCAGGAGATGCACTGAGTCACCTCACATCCCTTCCAGCCCTTTTTCCCTAAGATGCTGTGAGTTCCTCTGGACCTCTCTGGAGCAGCGATGGAGCTTGGCCGGCATGTCATTTGTAAGAAAGAGTAAGCCTCTAAAGCATCCAGTCATGTCCTGGCACCTGCAGGAGAGCTGGCTGGATAAGAACCTCTGAGTGGATCTTAATCTTGGCAAAATTAAAAATAAAACTTTGGACAAAATCAGTGCAACTCTGGTACGAAATCTCGACCCCATATGCCAGATGAAACGGAAAGTGCTCAGGACGGCCTATTCAGAAGTGTCTGCTCAGGCTCGAGGAAACCAGCAGCTGCAGTTGTCCAAAAGAGAAGCTTTTGGCTTGGCTTCTGATTCATTTCTATAGCCTCTACTTCTGGGGCTTAGAAATATCTTGGCATCTTCTGGCTCCTTAATGTCCAAGAAGAACAAGACCTAATTTCCTATCCCAAAACATAGAATTGCTGATGCAAAAGTCAAGAAAAAATTACTATCATCTCTGGCACTGAAGCCAGGAATGAAATTCCTGTCAGCAAACAAAAGTGTGGCCCTGATCAAGGTTTCCTTCGGGCTATTATGTAACATTTGTGTGTAAATTATTACATATAAAAACTACAGTCAGCTTGCAAAGCCCAATACTCTTCGACCTGCAGAGTCAATCCATACTGGCCCTAAACAGCGTAGCCCTTTGGTGGGTGTCCCAAGCCAAGATGCTGTAACCACAGGCAGAACCATGAAGTGTGCAAGCAGAGAAGTCTGAGAGCTCCTACACAGGCCTGGTCACTCCAGCTGACAGAGTCTGGTGGCAGCACATTGTCACCCCGTGCACAGGCCTGCCACCGTGGCACTTTGCTAGTCATTTCCCAGCTTGTATCTCCTGGGGCAGAGCTGGGCTGAGATGCAAGGGCAGCACACTTTGCTACTCTCCCAGACCTTCTCCTCTGCATTCAGATCACTTCTTGCCCTACACTGCCCTCACCCCACCTTCCCTCTCATTTGTTTCAGGAGTTGTCCCTCAACCACATTCCAGTTGCTCCTCCTGCCCTCACTCCCCAAAGCTTTGGATCTCCACCTTCCTTTCTCCACCCCATCACTTTCCAACCCAGATCTTGCACCCGCCCCTTCATCCAGTGTCCCCCTTCCTGTCCAAGAGGCTCAGGATTGCTCCACATGGTGAAAGGAGCAGCCTGTTTTCAATCCTTCCCTTCCATAGTACCTCAGTGCCAGCAGTGGGAAGAGTGAGAGCCCAAGAGAGACAATCTCCATGTTTTAAGCTCCAAATATCACAGTAGCCCCTAGAGATAAGAGCAGTAATTGCTTGGAAAGTCCTTCTCCATCCAGGAATGGAATATGCCCAATACTTAATTTACATAGTGAAACAATCCTAGTTTGAAATTTCATTATAATCTACAAGGCCAAGTGCAACAACATTTGCAAAGAAGCCAAGTTTCAAGTGAAACTGGACCAATTTACCATCTGGGGTGGAAAACTTTGTTCTTTCTGCTGAGTTTTGCTCTGCGTCATGGGATTCATTTGAAGCCAAAACAGAAGGTAAACTCATATGATAGGGACCCTCATCAGCTGAAACATAAGACAAATTTTCATGTTCATATACAGATTTTCTATAGCCCAGTGTCTCCCTCCATTTTCAGGAAGTTTTTGTAGGTGAAGACAGAATAGATGAACGCAGAAGAATGTATTAATTCTTGTGTATGTTACGAGGGACTCAGACATAGGATGCAGCAAACTGGCCACTGAATAACATATGTGCGCACAATTTTCATTAATAAAAGCAAAATGTTACAAAGGAACAGAATACCCAATCATTTGGAGATTTTGTCATTCCTTCCTGTGATTCTCTATAACAGCATGTTACAATTATTTGTCAAGACCTCCTAATTTTTCCCAGAGACGAAACCTCTGAGCCTCGGGCAAGTCTTGGCATTGCAGGCAGTACAGAGATCCACCAAGCCTTTGGATTTGGTTACCTCCTTATAATTTCACCTGGATGCTGGCGGAGAACCCACTGCTGCTCTGCAGTCAGCCATGAAAAACAAGAATGTTGGAGGAGCTGCAGAGCCACCTTCCCCTTCACGCACTGATCCTAAACTGAAATAGCTGTTTCCAGTGAAAGATGAAGAATTACCTCCAGCTGTTTCTGGTGAACAGCTATCTCAAAGCGGTGATTTCGCAAGGCCCATTTCCAGTTGCTGTTAGGTAGCGTTACTAGTACTGTCAGCCTGAGTGCTTAAAAATCTTCAGTGAGGGTTCCCCAAAATCACAATATGAAAAGCCCCGCACTTTTAATTCCTTTTATGTGGCACTGCAAGTGTGGTACTTTCTGTTCACATTCCCAAGTCTTCCCCCACATGCAGGGGCTGGGATCAGCCCTGTACCACAAGACTCCAGAAGAGCAGAGGCCCAGATGCTGGGGCTGTAGCATAGGACTTAACGAGTCTTGTCTCTCAGCTTTTGATATAAGTCAGGCGCTTACTTCCACTGATGTGATACCCCTTTGTCCTGGATGTAAACAATTTCATTGCTAATAGAGCTCCCTGGCTATCAAAAATCTTGTATTTGTCCAGAAGACCTTCTGCTTTCTCAGGATCTTGGTGTGTGTGAGTGTGTCTTTTTCCCAACCCCAGCTAGGATCCTAATATTGTTATCATCTGGGCTATGTACCTTCTGATGATCACTTTAATAGCAATGCTCTGTCCACATAACTTAGCTTGATATAGCATGCTGTAGTTTTTGGCACTACACCAAAACAAAGTAGAAGGAGGAAAAGGAGAGTGGTAGTGTCTTTTTTTTTTTTTTTTCAGTAGCTGTCTTGTTCACTTACCTGGGTTCATGTCCAGCCCTCTAGGCAAAAATCTTCAAACTCGCACCTTATCCCCTGCCCAGCAGACACCCACCTAGCAGACTAAGGGCTGGTTGGCATGCGGCATCTCCCAACTCCACTGCTGACGTTGCTGTGTTTCAGAAACTGGTGCTTTGAGTCTAGTGGTTAGGGCATTCCCTTGGGCTCAGAGAGACACAGGTGTTATCCCCTGGCCCAAGATACTTTTATGCAGATAACATGAGAAACACCAAATGTGTCTTTTCGCCCTGTATTTCCAATGCTGCAAAGAACAAAAGTGCTCAGATTGAGACCTGGGCTGCAGAGAGGAACAAAACCAGCTCAGGTTGAGCTGACTTGAGCTGTGCTATTTTACATGCGTTGAAGTGTTACTTTTAATCAAGAGCTAGGGCTTATTCCCACACTGGGAGTGATTTCACATAGCCAAACCATACTCCTTCTGCCTCAGACTCACAACGTACAAAAAATGTATCGCTGAAACAGAAGAATGACTAATACGGGGATGTAAGTAATTTGTGTGCAAATAGCATGCAAAGAGCAGGACTGAGACTGCATCTGAAGCCAAGTGTTCCATAAGTCAAGTCATACGGAGTGGGAAGTGATAAAGGGTGTGACCCATGAGAGAAAAGTCTAAACTAATTAGGAGGATATCTTTTTTTTTTATTGGAGACTTGACATTTAAAAAAGGCGAATGATCTCTTTCAAGCATCACTACCGTGTGAGGGGTGCTCGCAGCCTGTTTGCTCCAAAGACGCTTTTTGAAATACCCACACCAGATCAATCCCCGCTTTGATCATTTTTACAGAAACACTTTTTTTGCTTTATATCAAATTTGGAAATTGACAGTTTTGGCCTTCACATCCTGGTGTGAGTCTCCTGACACCAGACATCATCATGGCAACACCCTTGTCTTAATGCCTCTGGGGCTGTGACTAATGAAACAGAGGAGAGTAATAGATTTTTCGGCCAAATAAATTATTAAGATTACCTACCCTGACCTCCTCTGTGCTGCATGCCACAGAGTCCCAAGCAGAGACCGAGTCCAGCACAAGAAGGACTCTTTAGAAAGGAAACGTGAGAAAAGAGCCTCGGCCAGAGAGCTGCCCCAGCAGCTGGCCGCGGAGGCACTGGCAGTGCTCCCTTCCCTCCAGCAGCCCGCAGCGCTCGGTGGGCAGGAGGAGGGAGAGGCTGCAAAGCGCAACAGCGAAGCACAAGCGTGAAACGGATGACACAAGCACACACGTCTGCGCCTATCAGGTTGGTTTGGATGTGGCTGTTATCAGACAACAAAGCCTTCAGTGAAAGGTCAGATGTTGTGGCTCTGTGGGACAGATGTCTTCCAAATGGCACATCCACGTCAGAAGCGGACCTCAGCTACTGCAAGTCTGGGATCCTTGAGAACTACAAATGGTGCTCGAAGTCCAGAGTTACTCTGTGCCAGAAATGGGGGCTGACAAGAAAAAGCTGGGCTCAGTATCCCCCCCCAGAGAGGGAAAAAAAGAGACCCTCCCTTCCTTACATCGATCTAAAACCACAAGATGACATTTCAATTTGTCAGTTTTCAGAAAGATTTTTAGGACATAAACCTTAAAGAAAGAATTCAAATTTCCCATGATGAGGTTGGCTCTCAGGACAATGACCATTTGTGTCCTAAAAATATTGCACAGCTTTTCTCACTGCTAATATTTGTCTAGAAGCACTGGAATTCATGCATGCAAAATTATATGGAAGCATGAAACCTTATTCTTCAGATGGTTTTGCAGTCATATCTGATCCATTTGCTGAGTGCAGGCTGAGCAGCTCGCAGCACTGATAGGAGGTCGGGCCTTTAGAGGCAGCTGAAGACCTACTTTTGACACTGACTCCAGATGCTGAGCACTGTGCTGAGCAGGATACAGTTCAGGATGCTATAGGTGAACTAGACTGTGGCCTTTCCCAAAGAGACCTGATCTGGATTTCAGGAAACCATCACCATCATTTTCCTTAAAAAAAAAAAAAAAGTAAATACAAAAGGTTGTTTAAAACCTCAGTCATTACCAGAATAGAAGCATAATCTTTAAAATTACAAATATGTACATAATTGCGCAGACCTGATTATAGCTTTCTGTGTTTGCCTGGCTACAGATCTGACAGCTTTGGGAGACCTTGGGCACTCAGATTGCTTTTTTTTAATCAGATCACTAAGTTAAGTGTCTACATATAAACTCCTTCGAGCCTAAGTTTAGTGACCTATTTTGAAAATCAGTCTATTTGCACCCAAGCAAACTTACCATCAGTATGACACAAAAGGCTGTTATAGGTTGCCTGAAGATAGAGGAAAACCTGAATTCTCATCATAGCTACTCAGTGGTGTTTAAGCCCCGAGCGGCCTGTAGAAGATGACTCTCCGAGTTCAGAGATGCAGAGGTTTCCCCCATTTTGTCACTAATCAGCTATCGCTACGCTATGTTGGGTGACTACTACGTGTCTCTCTTCCTTGGTGTGGTACCCACCACCTTGCTTTACCTTCAGCTACCACCAGCTGCAGAGCAACCTAAGGTGAGGCGGGATCTCCACCCGCTGTCTTTGGATAAAAGCACCTCCCCGGAGGTGAAGAGGACCTCAAGGGCTTTCAGAGTCCTGGGCAGCTCATTACACAAGTTTCCCTCTGCCCTCTCCAGGCTCCTCTGCCCTGCCTTTGCCAGCAGGGACCGGGCAGCAGATCCACTGGGCTGCTGCAAAGCCGACAGGGCTAGCATCCACAGCCTCCCCAGCCGCGTGAGGTCCAGGAGTCCATGAACTATTCCTCCTCGATCCTCACTGAAGGGGGAAGAACAATTTTAGTGCATAGTAAAGCATTTGTTTAATTCCTCTTAGATGCATGGTGCATTTTAATGAATAAAATATTGGATTACCTCATATAAACAAAGTTTAACACGATCATGAATCGAGGCCTGAGAGTGCTCTCTGCAAGCTCTGAAATTGCCTTTGGGAAACTGGCAATGTTTGGCATTTCCTGACTGTATATATTTTATGGAGTATATTATTCACAAACATAAAATGTGCATTAAATAAATGTAAAACTGTGTCCAAAGCAGTGGGGTCATTAAAGATCCCATGGCACTTTATACTTATTGTGGGTGTTAGCCCTGGTCTCCTGGCCAAAATCAATTTGGCAATTACAGGCTGTTTGCCTAAATTCCCAAGCAGTTTCAGTCAGATGCCATATTCCTCGCTTCCTCCTGAGACTATTGAGTAGCAGCATTGTGTGCTGCTCAACAGTTTCTGTGTTTCATCTTCTAAATGGCTGTAGTGGCCATGTCAGAAACGGGAAAAGCTAGAAAAGGTAAGTGAACACTTGGAAAGTTTTATTTGCCTTGGGAGGATCTTTGGGGGGGGGGGGGGCGTTGTTGGTTTGGTTTGGTTTTTTGTAGTTATTATTTATTTTGTTTAAAAGTAAAACCAAAGAGGACAAAGACATCCCCAAAACAAGGATTCAGCCAATCTGCAGCCACATTGGAAAAATATGGTTACAAAAGTTCTTCATCCCTGATGAGTGTGCTGATTTTGGCTGGGGGAGAATTAATTTTCTTCACAGTAGCCAGTATGGGGCTATGGTTTGGATCTCATTTGTGCTGAAAACAGTGTTGATAACACAGGGATATTTCAGCTATTGCTGAGCAGGGCTTGCACAGAGCTAAGGCCTTTTCTGCTCCTCACCCCACCCCACCAGTGAGGAGGCTTGGGAGGCACAAGAAGCTGGGAGGGGACACGGCTGGGACAGCTGACCCCAGCTGACCCAAGGGATATCCCACACCGTATGACATCCTGCTCAGCATATAAAGCTGGGGGAAGAAGAAGGAAGGAGAGGACGTTCAGAGTGATGGCGTTTGTCTTCCCAAGTCACCGTATCGCATGATGGAGCCCTGCTTTCCTGGGGATGGCTGAGCACCTGTGAATGAATTCCTTGCTTTTCTTTGCTTGCGTGTGTGGCTTTTGCTTTCCCTGTTAAACTGCCTTTATCTCAACCCACGAATTTTCTCGCTTTTACTCTTCCAATTCTCTCCCCCATCCCACTGCGGGGGGAGTGAGCGAGAGGCTGTGTGGTGTTCAGCTGCCTGCCAGGTTAAACCACGACACCCAGTTACAACCTGAATTTAATTTGCTGCCTACATTGCCCATGGCTGTAATGCATCTCAGGAGCATGTTATTCACATGATAGGGTCCAATCCAACACCCCTTCCTTTCTGTGAGAGTCAGACTGCTGCTGCTAAGAAGGATGGCATAATTCTCTCCTTGTCGTTATGGCTGCTATCGTGTGCCAGAGTTTACATGTTCCCTTTAGGCACATGCTTTTAAAGAAAGAGTTTATTGTGCACTTTGGTGGAATCTGGAGCTGAAGCACAGAAGCCATATGTCAGGGGCTAGCTGTTTTTATATGGAGGTTTGCCATAGTTACAGCTGTAGGTAATTATTACAAATAATAATGACTAACATTTATGTAACAGCTTTCTCCAAGCATCTCAAATCACTCAGTAAGCCTTATATATTGATTACAAATCCTGAGCCAAATTCTGCTTTCATTCATGTATGCACAACACTGATGGAAAAATCCACTGGGGTTTACATACGTAGCTGAAGGCGGAAGTTGGTCTTGTGCATGTATGTATGTACACATGCAACATATATACACACACTCAGGTAGGTGTATAGAGATCGATCCACTTACTGGCTGAAAACTGGAGCCATGAGACATTTTTAGCAACATTTAGGAACAGCAAGGGAATGTTGGGATTAATAAACATTTCCACAGAACAGTTTTCTTTGGAAAATTAGGCTTTGTTTTAATCAAAAAATTTCATTTGGACAAATAAGCCAATCTCCAAAGAAATCAGAAAGAAAAAAGTCATTCTCTCTTCTTTTTTTTTTTTCTGAAAAACTAAACATCTTCAGCATATCAAAGCAAAATATTTCCATATTACCAAAATAAAATACATTTCCCATAACAAAAATAAAATAACGTGACATTTCTTAATTATTCTACTTTTTTATTTTTTCCCCCTTAATGAATGGTTTGTGAGAAAATAGAGAACTAACTTTCTCATTGACAACAAAAACAAATCTGGAAGAGTCAAATTTCCCTTGAAAAGAAATTCTGTTTTCCAACCAGACCTACTCAGTAAAGAGATCAGGACAAAGATAATGAGCCTGAAGCCTTTGTTCTCTGCTGTTTACATAACCCAGGAGAAATGGACAGAGAGGCTTTGCATCATCTTTGAAAATCCCACCTCCTTTAAGCTTGATGTGCTGTTTTTTGCTGGGGTAGAGGTACGAGTTTTTCACTTTTACTCTTCCAGTTCTCTCCCCCATCCTGCTGTGAAGGGGGGGTGAGCGAGAGGCTGTGTGGGGCTTAGTTGCCAGCTGGGGTTAAACCACAACACTTGGTTTAGCAGAAGTGTTCACCTGCGGAATGTTCTAATACCTGTGTGTTGGTAAAAGAGAAGAAAGCCAACTGGTTTTAAGTTAAGCTCCTATACAGGAGAATTTTGGATGAACAGAGCATAATCACCATAATTATGAGTTAACCAAGAAGCTGGAATAAGCAATCCAGCTCCTGAGAAAAGTCCAGCAGTGAAAATTTTCTCTAGCATTACAAGAGGCCTCCAGTTCCGGGTTAAATCATGGAGAGGAGAGTCAGGACCATTTCCTACTGCACGTGGTTTTGGAGATTTCCCATACATGTACTGAGCAGGCCCAAGTTCACTTATCCAGCGGAAAGAAAAAGATGAGTGCCTGAGGCAACGTGGCAGCAGACAAGCGTAACAAATCTCAAGATTCTGGACAGCTTCAGAAACCAAAACCAAACAACAGAAATCGGGGAGGCAAAAAGTGCAAAGTATTTACTCTGATGCAATGATAAGAACATTTGGATTCCAAAACAACAGTCGCCTTCTGCAGTATCTATTAAAATGAACAGCACTAAAGTATTTATTTTAGAAATTAAAAAACACCCTAGTGAATTATTCATCTCTTTCTGTGACTTGAGAGGAGATGGTATGGCACAGCACAGCTTGTTATAATACACAGCAGCATTTTGATTTGCAGATTTAAAGAATTTCAGATTGCTTAGAGATACATGAGGCTCTGTGGTGGTATGTAACATAATTTCTCACACAGTCTACTCGTTGGAACAACTCTTGCCTTAGAGGAGGTACGTGGTAATGTGAAACATGTTGTTTCCTATTGTGAAGTTTTAAAGAAATATATTAACCGCAAATACTTAGACTTTTCCCTTCATTAATATTCTAGTTAAATATACGCTACTAACGGGCAGTTCTGGGACAGCTCAGACAGCCTGGCTGATACATAATAAAAACAAGGGCCCTCACTGTATCATGCATTGAAGTTTTTCAGCGGAATAATTCCACTGATTTCAGAAGAATTTATTCTTATTTACTGAGGTACATCTGACAAGAGAATCAGGCTCAAAGCAATTGTACTGACAGTTTGAAAACCCTCACTTTAATCTCCACAGAGAAACATAATAGTTGAGATTTCCATTTAAAACATATCTGTTTTAATGAAATATAAAAGAATATGCTTTAACAAGCTGTTGTATCATTTTCAATCAGCACAAAAGCACAGATCACATTTTAGAGAGGTATTGTGAAATATTTTTAATGAAACTTGCACAAAAGTCCACCCTCTGAGAAAACTCAGCCTACTAGACTAATACATCAATAGAAAAAGAAAATGAGACATGAAAACAAACTCCGGTTAGATGACGATAGGAAATGTTAGCTAGCCTAGAGGAAAGGAAAGGCTTGGAATTTAATGCAAAATTTAACTCTTCTTTTGACACATGCAATTTTCAATGCTTCTTTGGTTGCGAGCTCTACAGACAGAAAAGGCTGTTTGTTGAGGAGTTGGGTGTAAAATAAATTATTCTCGGAAAGTTCTCACACATTTGGCAGGCCTGAAAAATCAAGTCAATTATTAAGGACTATACACATAGGTCTATCTCCATTTTGGATTTTTTTTCTCACCTTCCCTGGTCGCAAATCATCCATGCATAGATGCATCTCCTTCCTGTAGCTTCTTTGTGGCCTCTTTTCTTTCCTGGCTAAGTCACATAAACACCAAAGTGTTTTTGCTTCTCCAGCTAATGGCTAAGTCATCAGCTGCACTTTTGAGGGGAGAATACACTGCAGGAGCTTTGTTCTACCTTGTCCCCATTTGATCTTGATCCTGAAAGGAGTCTGTCATAGGAAGGCATCAGGTGGGAATGGTGCAGACGGCTCAGGCCTTGTACTGATTACCTGCAAGGACAGGTTGCCAAGGATCTGGAGTGGGATATGCTGGGTTGGGCTGAGCTCCTTTGCTTTTACATGACCACCACCATGCACCAGGCAAAGACCTTCATCCTGCAGATCCTCAGTTTCCCAGCCATGCAGTGAAGATAGAAAACCTCCCCTTATTATTGGCATAGGCCTCTCCTACCAGTTTTGATATAAAATATCCAGGGGGAATTGATTCCTACTGGATGTCTGAGCTGCACTTCACAGAGTGAAGTCCCCAGTCTCCAGAGGTGCCTCTTGTAATACAAATAAACTATAGTGATAAATATGTCTCTCGAGGAACAAATTTCCCTGAGCCAATGGAGCTCTGAGCAGCCCCCTTAAGCAAGTTCACCCTTTCATGCTTAGCATTTAAAACTCATTTTATGAGCTGGTTATATGCTTATAATGTTTAATCTTTGCCTAATACTTTTTATGGGGTCCTTGTGGATGAAGGGTACACTTTGAGGAAAAGTCAGGCTATGTGAAAACTGCTTACAGCAAGAGCTGGGAGGACGGGTTATCTGAGCACTGGGGAATAATCCTGTAGTTCCTTAACACCAGAACTTAAAAATGAGGGAATTGAGGCTCTTTACTGCTATTCTGCAATTTTCTTCCAGCTCCTGTTTTGGGCCATGAATATTTCCCTATAGCCAAGGTAGGTATGCTAATGGCTGGATGGCCCATCCTGTTATTTTACTCTCTCGTAATAAAACCAACATTAACTTGCCTTATCAAAGCCTTAACTGACTTCAGTGAGGATATCCAGCCCTTAAAACGCCCATTGACTGTTGCTGGAGGCACCCACAGAGGAGGCTGACCATTTGCAAGGCAACTCTGCTCACCTCTCTTTGTAGTGGCTGGTCCTCATTGGAAGCGTCTCTATAATACTCGCCCACTATGAAATGCTACTCTTTTTAGCTCAAAGGAAAGAAATTTGTGCCTTCTTCAGTGGTGGGGTCAGTCACTACTGATGACCTACAGCAGCACCACTCCACTCATTTGCACAAAGGTCTTTTCTCTCCCCCTCACCCCATCCTTTCTCAACCTCCTTTGTGAGCTTGTGATAGCACAAGCTCTCCCATGAAAAAGCAGAGCTCAGCTCCTACCTACCAAAAAAAGGAAGTCCCTGCTGACTCCCAGAGACTTTGGGTCATGGCCTCAGCACTCCTCCTGTCTTTCACTTCTGTGTGCTGATCTCTGTATGTGAAAACATTTGTTCCCACACAGTGGATGGCATACAGTGCATGTGCCCATGGACATCCTCTATCCATCTTCACAGAAAAACAGTCCCTTGCTGCTTTCTACACCCACACAAGCTCCTTCCTGCAACACCACCTCTTCACAGAGCTTTGTAAACACCAGCAGACCCACGTGGCAGAGACACTCTGCCAACCCACCGAAGACTCAGGGCTCACAAAACAGAGCTCTGTGAGATGTGCCTTCTCAGAGGGCTCTAAACCCTCCACAAATCCATTATCACAACCTAGGGAAAACCCTGGCATTACTCTAGGATAACATCTGAGCTGGCACTCCCAGTCGGTTCTCTCACATGTGGGGAATAGTGCAGCGTTCGGCCATGTGAATACCAATCCATCGTACAACAACTAGCTGCTCAGCACTGCTCATTCTGGTGATCATATGAACACTGTAAGACCCTCCACTCTATTCTACCCAAGTACAGCCCACTGACACAAAAAAAAGTTATACTTTTGGAAAAATGAGCTGAATCAGGCTCTCTTTTATGGAAAACAACACATTATTTAAACCAGTTCCTCTACGGAGCAGGTGCCTCTGGCGCTTCATGTATCAAGCTCGGCTAGTGTTTTGATTGCAAATAAATATCTGCCTTGCTTTTAACTCACTTATGATGACTGTTCCCTTTAGCCATTTGCAGCATGATGTGGTGTGAAATTGTCCGTGTGAATTGGAAATCTTAACTTTTACTCTTGTCAGCCTCAGTCAAGATTGCAGGCTCTTACCTCACGCCAAAATGACACCTGCAATGGACAAAACCATGATGTACTGGTATAGATCTAACACAGTGGCAGAGCAGAAAGCCCCTGCATACTCATTCAAGATGTCTACCTGGGTGAAAATAAACAAGAATTATTTGGATGATGATTCAGATCAAATGCCACAAAAAACACAGAGATTATTTACACTGCAAAGAAAAATTTTGGCTCACATAGTACTTTTAAGCAATTTTCCTCATACTTTAGTCACAGGGTTGCAATGGATAGTAATTATTCCAGTCTTTAATACAGACTGCAGCCCCCCTCCTTTTTCTCCTCCTCAGAGAAAAAAAAATTTATAGGTAGTAATTTTCCTTCATTGGCCAACACACGGCTGTGTGTGAAGAATAGTCTCTGGATATCCAGCACGATGTAGGCTTTGATGGATGGAAATAAAAGATCATTCTCTGCAAGCTGGAGCTGAAATGTTAGCCTTTGAGAGCAAAGGTTATTTTATCAGGAAATAAATCAGAGCCCTCTTTCATTACTGTTTTTTTCCGAGCTCATCTCAGTGATGACTAGGGTGTGTGTTCAGACCACAGGAATCTGAAGAACCACCCAGTCGCTTCATCAGTCCTAGAAGACGACAGGGCCCAGAGTCAAAGCAGCACCATCCTGGATTTTTTTTTTTTTTTTTTTGCGTTTGGTCTTATTTCTGTTTGTTTGTTTGGATGTTCTCATTTATAGGCTGGTGGTTACAGTTCATTCCGTGAACTCTGAGCCAAGAAACGCTGGGTTTTACTCCCAGCAGCCCGTCCCCTGCACTGCCGGGCTGTGAGATGCCATCCTCCAGCTCTTCCTGATCTGTCCCCAGGGAGCCGCCATTCCCCAGGCTGCGGGGAGGGCCCGAGGCCCTGCTGCAGGTCAACACCCATGGCTCTCCAGCGCCCTTCTTCACAGGAGAGGCTGTGCCCTGCTGTCTGGCACAACCCCTCCCCTCCACTCGCAGCTCACCGCAAGCTGGAGTGTGGCACGGGGACAGTGTGCCAGCCACCGAGATGGTGGCGCTCCGGCACGCAGTTATGGAGCCTTCAGACCCCCACAAGAGGGAGGGGACATGTTGGGTCTCTCCTAAGGAGATATGCGGGAGGGAATGGCGCTTCACACATGTGCCTAAAGCAAAGGGAGGGCCCGAGGGGAGCGGCGAGTGAGGAGAGGAAGGAGGGGAGGGAAAATGGTGGATGGCAAAGGTGGGAGGCACTGGGGCAGGCCAGCACACGCGTTGGCATCCCCCAGGGTGGGTGGCGGGGGCTGCCGGGGGGGGGGAAACAACAAGCGGGGCGGCCATGGAGGAGCGGGGTCTGGGTACATGAGCGAGAGGGGAGGGTAAATACTGGCCCTGCCAAGGAGCCAGGCCCAAGCAGCATCCACAGCCTGTGGCCTGTAGCGCTTCCCTACCTCAAAACCTGAAATAAACTTGGACACCACACCTTCAAGAAAAGATACAGCTTTTTATAAGCATTCCAGCTATGCCTTTGATGCTATTTCAAAACCCTAAGATATAATTTAGTTTTTTTTAAAAAAAAAAAAATGGAGAGTATGAGGGAAGAGGAGGGAAAAAAGCTTAA
>NW_009259239.1:3145303-3195624 GCF_000687185.1 Egretta garzetta | reverse complement strand
AAAAAAAAAAAAATGGAGAGTATGAGAGAAGAGGAGGGAAAAAAGCTTAAAACCAGAAATAAAGTCCTACCATCACATTTCACTGCTGACCTACAGGCCTGCGGGTCTCACTCGGCCCCTGCCTTCCTGGCAATCAGTTTTTTTAATTCACTGATTTATCATTGAATTTTTATACAATTAAATGTGTATTTTTTCCAAATACAAATTTTACATTTATCAGCTGCTAAACACGCATCCCCCATGCCCCTTCAGGAAACAGACTAGATATCACCATTTTACACATGGCAAAACTAAGACATCAACACACTAGATGACATGTCAAGCCTGCCAAGGCAAGCCTATGTCAGAGATAAGCGAGAGCACAACTGCTTCATTTTCAGTTCTGATGCTAAATGTCAAGCTTTTCTTTTTAATCTATTTTACTGCAACCTGGCAAGGATCGTAAGTCTGACTGGAGAAATAAGATTTTCAAACTGAATGTCTCTCAGTGATCTCATTGTGACTCTTTCTTACATTTATTTTACACCAAAATCCTGCCTGGGATAGAGTTTTTGACTGTTCTTGACAAAAGTATAGATTATACAATGTCTCAATTATTGGACATACCCCATCTTTTTGGAGGTTTCCTTGTCATATCACAAAGGTCATGAAGAAGTTGCAAGATCCAAGCTTTAGAAGTGCCATTGATCAAGACCTCTGCAATGATATTAGCCACCACAGAAGGTTCCTTTGGATAAAATATGCAGAATCTGCACTGGTGCAAATGGGTCATCTAGTCAGGACCTCTCCTGCTCACCCGTATTTGCACAGCTTGTAGTCAGCCATGGTCTTGAAAAGTCTCTGACTACGTTTTGCAAGGACAAAATAAAGAGCAAGCAACTTGTTTGGGACAGATCTTCCCTGGCCTCCTCAAATGAGGTGAGAATCTGAAGCAGCGTTTCATCATCCCAAAGAAGCACATCAGATCTGATACAGTTTAGAAGGTGGCATTTTAACCGCGGCTATGAACCTTTTCTGGTCCTGGCCTTGTGCCCACTGTATCAATCACATGCTATGAGAACAGCAGCTGGGTTTATCACAGCATACATTTTCCTCTATCTAATTACAGTCCTGCAGCCTAAATTATCTGCACAGCTTTGTTTGAAGTCTATAATGCATGCTTCGAACATCCCTTAAACTTCCCGCCGGTCTTACAAAATCTTCCTCATTGCTCTGGAAGGTTTCTGGGGCACTCGCCGTACTGAGAAGGAAGCAACAAAATCAGCGTCTTCAGGGAAGTGTAAGAGACAGAGGCTAATGTGCCAAAATTCAGCAGTTGCATCTATGGGATGTGTACTGCATTACATTACATTTATATCCATTCACTCCAGAAGTGTCGTCTCAATTCTTCTCCTCCTTTAAGGCTTCTTTATACTGCTCAGATGATACAAAAAAAAAAAAGAACAAACCGAAAAAAACAAAAACCAAAACCCCACACTTTAAGGCATCGGAGGCCTTCTGCTAGGAAATATCATCTGTATAAAACAGCTTGCCAGCTGGCTTGGGAATGGTGTAATGACTCTGGCCCTCTCAAGGCAGTGGCCCTGGAGGGAAGGGAGGAGAGCAATGGGAAGGCCAGGGAAGGGGAGAGGCACGTATGAAGAGGGCAGCATGGAGAGCATGAGGGTGCCTGGATGCCCCAGCACAGCTCAGAGGGTGCTGCTCCAGAAACCCAGCAGAGCCCAGGAGGTGCCTGGGAACACTGGGAAATGCAGCCATGCCTCCCAAACCTCCCAGAGGGTACATTATCCATACTGTGCTCTTGCATGGGACTCTGCACATACCTGCTGAGTTTAACATTTATGGTAGCCTGAGTGCCTCACTGAAGACATTATACTTAACTGTGGGGTGGGGGGAAGATACCAAAATATACTGTGAACAGACTTTTCTTAAACACCATTTTCAAAATGCCTCAAGGATTATTCACCTTATTTTAAATACACACTGTATTTTAAACCTGCTTAAATATATCTTTAACTGAAGACTGGACAAGTTCCAACAAAGTCATCCATGTAGTTGAGGTAAATGATACGCAATTTATGACCATATGTTATTTCATTAAATAAAAAACAACAAAAACTGTCATTGCCAAAGAAAAAAAGGAAATATCTTCCCAGAAGAAAACATGTATTTACTTAATATTATGGCTACAATACAAGTTAAGAGAAGCCAAGAGATTTGAAGTCAAGGCTATCCTTTATGCTTTTACCCAGCAGCTATATGAGGTAAGAGTCGAGTGCCAGCCATAACTTGCATTTCTTGTCCAGCGCTGGTTAGTGTACCAATTTGTACATTATGGAAACAGGCTTCATCTGTTCTGTCAAACTCTTCCCTGCTTTTGCAGTGCCCACAATAAGCACCCAGCGGTATCCTCTTCCTGACTCTTTTATCTTCCGTCTTTTTTAAGCAAAAGCCACTGCAGCCCAGCTGTCCCTGGGAGGCTGCCACGGGCAGAGCTGTAGGGCTGAGCCCTCCCAAGCCCTTCAGTGGTGGGGTGGTATCTGACAGCCCAGCCCCAAACCTGAGGACAGACTTTCCCAGGGAAGACAAAGCCCTGGAAGACAAAGCCCCAGAAGACAGAGGTATGGAGGGGCAGGGTGGCAGCTGGTGGACAGCTGACCTGGGGGGCTGGTGTGTCCTGGTGGGGGCAGCACCCCGAGCTTCGGGGCTCTGCAGCAGCCTGCACCCATGTGCAGAGGGCAGGGGAGCATGCTTCATAATTCTGCAGCTTTGGGCAGCTCTGGGCATGGGTCCCTCTCCCCAGCATCTCTGGATTCATAACCCCGGACTCTGCTACCCTCTCAGCATATGCTCCAGGCCCTATAGGCACTAACATGAAGCTGATCCCTGTCCTGAAGGAGTCAGTCAGATGGGCTTCCCCAGCCACTTTACTGAAGATCCAGCAGAAGTGAGAGCAATGTGCAGCAATACTGGCACCAATACAATTATATTTTTCCTATTTGCTCTGATTTGTCTCTTCCCCCCATAACTCAGGAACACTCAGGCAAAGCTCAGGATTTCACGGGTCCTGCCCAACCTCACCATAAGGTGCCCAAAACCAGGAGGAACTGAGCACTTGCCACAGCAGAAGCATCTTGTGGGCCCCAGTCCACAAACCCTACTGTTACTTATCACATATATTGCATTAAGCTAAACACCTCAGCCACGGAGCAAGGCCTCATTGTGCCATGGACCAAGACACAGCTGTGTCAGGTGCTGTGCAGCCTCGGATCCGAGGGACGATGCCCACTCCAACAAGCATATTGGGAGGAAAACCTGACATTGCTGTTGCAAACAAGAACATTGCTCTAAACCATTACCACAACATACCAGCAAATATAATTTCCTGATATATCTTCCAGTGTTCCCCTGTCCACAGTACTTGTTCTCACATGTGCACAAGGGGAGGCAACAAGGATATGTGCTGGGGGCGTGGGGGAGAGCGGAGGTGTCCCCAGTTAAGGGTTTGTGGGATCAATGGCTTGTACTTGAGTTCAGTGCATGCTGGCTGCCAGGCAAGAGGATTAAAGGGTTGCATACTAAGTGGAATTAAGAAGTGCTAGTTTTCCTAGCTCCTATAATTTGTAAAGAACGGAAAGAAAAAAAAATTCTCGTGGAATTAATCTATTTCTTATGCTCATTCCAGCTGTGTTTAATTTACCCTCTGCTATTTCTCCCCTCTGATCGAGGAATGCTGTATCCTTACATTCATATTTCCCCTCAAAATCCCTGCGTTGAGCAGAGCTTTTCTTAATTGCTTTAATATGCTGCGTTCTGGGACAGGAGAAGCTGATCCAGAGTGACAATGGCTCCCTCTCCCCCGGCACTGCCACGGCCCCTGCTCCCCAGCCTGACCCGCTGGCATGGGGGTCCTTTACCCACCCGGCGGCCCCCGCTCACTGCCCACTCCCAGACGGGACTGTGGTGCAAGCAGGCTCTGGCTGCAGCCCACGCCAGCCCGTTTGACCCAACTCTGCACGTGCAAAGAAGAAACTACATTATGCGCTTGACGCAGTCACACCAAGCACCCTGCGGCAAAGTCAGAATATTTCCCTCCGCCTGGCTCGCTTTCATTCATGGATTAAAAGGAAAGTGAGAGGCCTTTGGGTGGTCAGCCGGAGCCAGGCATCCTGGCAGGCCTGCCCACCAGTGATTTAGCAACCAACGTGCCAGATGGACCAAGTCTGGAAGAGCAGGGATGGGGGCAACACCAAGCCAGCCAGCCAGTGGGACTGCAAACAGGAGAAACCAAGGAAGAGGAGGGGAGATTCAGAGAACTTTCTGGTTTTTTCCATATGTGCTTGCCTTGACTCAGCTTGCAGTAGGTTTCTGTCTGGAGCCCCTCAGATAAGCTGGGATCTGCACCCAGTGTGCTCTTGCACGTGTCAAAAGGGCTGCTAGACAGGCCATCCATGTTGCAGGCAGCCTGAGCACTTGCCACTAGCTCTAATGAGACAGGGTGACCTCTCTGCAGGCAGAACAAGACCTTTCCACCATCAGCTAGCATTGGCTGGACAAATGACACTTGTATCTTAGCCCAGATTCAGAGCAAGGACACATCCTCCACTGCCTCCATCTGCCAGTTGCCTACCAACCCACCCTGCAGATGGGGTGCTGCAAGTCCATGGGAGTACTAGCCACCAAACCATAGCCCTCTGCTCTCCAAGTGAACTTCCATGAGTTGCCACCCATGGTTTCATTTTTGCTGGGGGCCAAACATTTGTCTGTGTAACAGGATCCCGTACCTTCGCCAACACATTACTCTGTTTGGCAGGAGGGGAGTGTCTGTGCAGGGGGTACAGACCTCTCCTGAGGATGAGCCACAGAGGGGTAATGTATCTAGCCCTCTCCATAATGACTAGACTGAATGCAACATAGCTCTTTGCCAAAATAATCACCCCCATATAGGTCACTCTCTCACGCTCTGTGCAAGTCATTAGGCCTAACTTATGTGGCAGAACTGCTCAGCAAAATGGGAATTACATAGCAATTTATGGGGGCTAGGATGCATATTCTGTCCAATAACTTCCTTCTCATGGAAACTTCCCTGTAGGCATTTCTCCCCCTGCCCCAGCCCTGCCCCCCTGCTGCCGATGCCCTTACCCCTGTTCAGAGAGCCTTACTCTTGTGCCCCTTGTTAGGAGTCTGCAGAGATGGCCCCCTCTCCACAGCCTTCAGGATTCATTGCTGCCCACCTCTGAGAGCTATTCCAGGGAAGCTTGGGGCAGATCGTGTGGCAGGACTCTTCTGTTTTTTTCCCTTAGTTTCCCATTCTGGCCTTCCCAGAGACAGCTGAACAACTGTAAATAGACCAAACTCTTGCAAGGGAGGAAAAATAAAGAAGGCAGGCAGGCAAATAAGACGATGACGTGAAGTTATACAGTGCAACCGGGAAGCTGACAAAGAGGTAAATTATGTGGCCTTTTGCAGGGCCGGCTGGTGGCGGCGTGCACACAGCACCCTGCCTTCAGCTTTGAAATGGCCAACGAGCAGGAGACCCGTCGTCTGCAGCGAGCCAGGCTGAGCCTCCTGAATGCCAGGGGACACCGGCACCACCATGCCCACTAACAGGCCAACCTGGGGTTTCCTCCTCTTGTGGCCACAGGTATGCTTCACCACCGTCTGGCTGGCTGCTGCTATTTATTCCACGATTTTCTAAAAATGTGCCTCGACCTAGAAGCCCAGACTGCTGCCAACCTCCTTCTTTAATAAAAGTAACAACAGCAAGGTATTGAAAATCACGAGGCATTTAGAAATATACAGACTCCTTTATGGGTCAAATAATCTAATAGACAAGCTGTTGTTAATTTACAGCCTCAATTTTCAGACACACTTCTTGAGTCAAAAGTACTTCCTGCTCCATAATTCCTACAGGGACACAGGTGGCCCAAATTGCAGTATACATCTACTGTACATTAAAATGTATTTCGGACTCAGCTTAAACATTTCTGAAATCTCAAGTTTATGTCTAGACTATTTTAATCAGCTAAATGTCATAATAAGCCATATGTTGGGCTTGATAGGTTACATATACCAGCCCTGCTCATAAAGTATCAAAAGGTGTTTTTAAAAAGGAGTCTGTGTTTGTTTTACCAGGAAAATGGTGCTTTTAGTCAGTCGTATCAAACCTACTGGCGAGGCGCGCAGGCTCTGACGTAACTACTGGGAAAGAGGGAGGCCGGGGTGGCCGCGGCGTGGGGGAACAGAGATGGCTCAGTCCACCCCACCACCCCGCACTGGCTCCGCTGGCCAGGAGCTGCTCTCTTCCCACCGCCTGCTCGGGGCAGACAGCTTCACCCCGGCTGCAAGTGGCCACTGGCACAGTCACCCGCATGCTCCACAGGTCCATTCCTGGGCCAAGCAGATGGATGTTTTCTGCCAGACCTCTCTATGCAAGAGCGTGGGGCACCAGCCGGATCCTGAGCACGCCTTTGCATCAGGCCTTACTTGAGTAGGAGAGGGCTTGCTGGGGGACAGCAGCATGGACAGGTTCTCTGGGTTACCCCAGAAAAAGAGGGCTTTCACCAATAAAGCTCTGCCATTAACAAATGAAATTAATTAAGCAAAACAGCACAAAATTAACCATTCCTTCTCCAGAGTTTTCTCTAGTATAAAACAGCAAAAATCAAAGTCTCTTTCTTGAACATTGTTAAGCCGAAATGCCCAGCTTGGGAAATGACCCATGACCCAGGGATGCCTCGTGCCAGGAGGACGGTTCCCCACCACGTAGGCTGAAAGGGATCGTCTGTTTGCTCTGAGCCACAGAGGGCCTATGGCATTCAGCCACGTAACTTGGACTGCCTCCAGCAGCGAGCAGGGATATACATGCACACAAATTCATCACGCTGTCGTACGAGATGATTTCCTTATGCAAAGCTGGGTCCCTTCTGGACCCAGAAATTTCCCCACCTCTTCCAGACGCTGCCACAGGGAGGTCTTGCAGCCCCTCCTCGGGCACCCTGACCACCAGAAAGACTTGGCAGCTATAGGCCATGCCATGCCCAGCGTCCCCACAGGGCAGCGTGCCCATCCCCCTTATCCCATCCCCCTGACAGCCCTGTCTCAGACCATTTTTTACTGGAAAAGCCACACATGGCCCCAGAAGCAATACGTGCACGTGGCCCCGTGGAGGAAATCCCAGGAGTTTTACATCCAGGTACTTGTCTCTGGGGGGTTCCCTGGGGACTCAAGGTACATACAGGAGAGCTTAAAGAACATTTTAATTACAGACTTCCCTTAGGAAAAACAGTCCAGTCAGCACACAGGGATCCCCAGGGGCAGTGCCTGAATTGTGACTAAAAGTAGAGTATCCTTCTGGTTACCCCATCATAACTCCATGGGATGAGCGATGCGTAGAGTAACCCACAAACTGTACTTTACCCTCCACACACATCCCCAGTTCTTTGGCTCCTGGGTAGTCTAGCCAGTCACTTTCCAGATGCACTTTTTCTTCCTCCTTTTATGAAGACTCCAGGGCAGAGGATGAGAGAGAAGTTGTCACGCTCTCATTCTGCAGAGAAAGTGTACTGCTTCTGCAGAGAGTGTGAAATATGGTCCAGCAGTGTGAAGCCATGAAGAAGTAGAGCCTGCCCATGGTATCAGGTAAGAATACCGGCTTTTTTAAAAATATATTTTACTGTCAGTGTCTCCACCACAAAACATAAATCCTTACGTGATCCTTTTTTTTTCAGGATCCCCCTGTTTGCCAGCAGTAAACATCTGAGAGCTGTTTTTATTCCCACAGCAGTTTATTGCTGTGCAAATACCATAATTTTCAGTCTCTACAAACAGAGAGAGATCCTCATCCACCCAGTTTGTTACTATACTTGCTGGGCAGAGGGATGTAGTAAAAGTCATGATTCCCCTCGATGTCCAAAGTGGAATTCTGGTTTTTAACTCCTTGCCTGCCTATGCAGGCTTAGTGGTATTCTCCCTAATGCTGACTAGTCAATTTGAACTCTGGTCTGAGAATCCACCCCATTTTCTCCCTCCCATGTTGACCATCTGCAGAGGAAGGAATAGCCACACAGTTGCTGAGCTACATCATCAGCCCATGGAAATCAGTACGGCTTCACTGACGGTGCAGTGCTGAAGATATGCAATATCAGGGCGCATAGCCTTAGTTCCAAAATAGCAGTTAGTCCATGTTCAAGAACCACAGCTGGTCATTTCCCTTTCTTGCCTCCCAGTTTTGCTTGCATAAATCCAAGGCCCTGTATTGCTGCAGTGTAGGTCAGCTCAGCATCTTCCAGTCTGTCTGTATATGCCTGGCCATGAGGAGTGAGCTTGCTTGCCCCAACGAGCATCCTTGGTGTGTACCACCTCAGGAAGGGGCAAGTCCAGCTGGATTTAGGTGGCCTCTCAGGCTGTTATTGATATAGATGAATCAGCTCATGTAACAGAGAGCACACAAGCAAATGCTGTAATTCTGCAGCTCTAGATGACTTTGATTCCTAATCTGGGTGACCGGGAAACAGGAAAAAAAAGCAGGAAGCAGCTAGGAACAAGCTGGAAAGAGTCAACGGTATCAACTGAATCAGTTTTCTTGTTTGAGAAAGTGTGGTTCAGCTGGGCTGGGGACACCTAGTTTCCCACGGAAGCAAATGGTGATATCAGATCAAGGATAAAGAAAGGGATATGTATCAAAATGCCATAATTTCATCAATAAATAGAGGCCAAAATCTGTTGTCACCTCAGCACATATACTGAGTTGTACCATTGCAATCACTAGGATTATGCATGAGTTTTCAGTCCCTGCTACCTGATAATGCTCTTTCTTGCTTAAACAGTTCACAGTGGCACCAGGGTGAAGATTGGTCCAAGTGGGATCAAATCCACTTAATTAAGGCTCCTCAAATGCTTAAAGCTATGGTTCTCCTAATTCCCTATATATTCATTACGGAAATGAATGGCCTTTAGAGGCCTCTGGGGTGTGAGTCCTGGCTATAGCTATGATGGGGACCTAGGAAGAGCTTCCAGGTCCAGATGCGCAACTCAGCCACAGCCTTTTCTTTCCGTGGGAAGGAAATCAAGGTATGTAGGCTGGAAGGGGGCTATCAGTGTCCCTTCTCAACTAGCCAGAGGGAAAACTGGGGCTGTGAGGCACCTGCTCTTCCTGCCTAAATTCAGCTCAGGGAAATCAGGCACTTATTTAAGGAGACCCAGATCCCATTAGCAAATACATCCATCTTGCCTGTCAATTAGATGTACCACTTTGCTCCAGATGAAGGGAGTTGAGTACAGCCGTTACCTTGAAGATCAAACTCGAGTTCAGTCTTGCACCTGAAGAGGCAAAGGACACCTCTTGGTGCAATCCTACAATTATACTGAGATATCGTCATCTAAACATTTTAATGCACTTTCTTGACAGAAAACATTTTCATAAGTATGTACGTTTCTTTTATCACTGAAATGCTCTGTGTGGGTTGTTTGGGTCTTTTCCATTCAAATCCTTGTGTAAAGTGTTCCCATTTTTAATATCTATCTCATTAAAAGTTTTTTTTTTCCTAAAAGTAGCTTTGCTTTCATTTTTTGAGGGTCTTTTGAGATTTCCTTTTTTAAACTTCCAACAGAGATGATATTTTTAACAAGCAGTAATTATAAAACACAATACCTGATAGCTTCCCAGACAGATGGATCACAAGAGAGTGTAATTGGAGGTGGGTAGGAAATTACACCCCTACCATTCACAGATGCCTCTGTTCCTTAGACAGAGACACATCTTCTGATCCTTGAGAGCTCTTTAATCTAACAAGCACACAGGGAAGAAAATATCCTGCTTATTTCTACGTTGAATGTTGTTGACTACAGCTCTGTCAATCAGCGCAACCCATTTCAATTAGGTTTTAGACAGTGGATTTTGACAAATCACTGTCTGTTAGCACAAAGTTGCTATTGGAACAAGTTGCTAAATGGTGTGATGCATTTTCCATTATTTATCCAGTCCTGACTCAAAGTCTCTATCTTTCTAAAATATGTGCTGCAGTTTCACCATAAATTGTTATGTTGGGAGCAGTTTTTATAGTACAAAATCTATGGCTCGTGCAATACTAGTCAAAACAGGAGCAAATATTGCAGAGAAAAGCCTCACCCCCCAGTTCAGAAGCGACTTGGGACCATGAACGGCAACCATTTTTTGATGAGTTTTATGTTCCTAAGTATCAAGGAAAGACATGAAACTGCTAAGACAGTCAGGCATTTCTGCACATGCCTAAGTCATGGTTGACCTCGGGGTAATCTCTAGTGTTTCTGGACAATTTCTTGTTCCAGAAATAACCTGTTAAGTTATATGATGAAAGGTTCACCCCCACCCACACAGAATAGTGCAGAGGCACCAGGGAAGCCCCAGTCAGAGACACAAAACCCTGTCCCAGCCCCTCCAGGGCTGTCCCAGGAGAGCAGTGGCCCCATGGGCTGAGTGAGACCCAGCATCATGAGTCCCTGAGGGCAGGTCTCTGGGGCACCACGCAGATTGGAGGGTCCCTGCCCTGGAGTACAGGATTCATTATGGGCTGTGGGGGAAGAGCATTTTGGAATTCTGCAAGACTTATTATGGTATTTTTAGGGGAGGAATCAAAGGCTGGGTAAGGGAGGGACTGATGTAGTTTGGGGAGGAATAAATGTGGGAAAATAGAGGGGAACAGACATTTTATCAACAATCTGGACGAGGGGATTGAGTGCACCTCAGCAAGTTTGCAGATGACACCAAAGTGGGTGAAAGTGTTGATCTGCTTGGGGGCAGGAAGGCTCTGCAGAGGGATCTGGATATGTGGATCAACGGGCTGAGGCCAATTGCATGAGCTTCGACAAGGCCAAGTGCTGGGTCCTGCACTTGGGTCACAACAACCCCAGGCAATGCTTCAGGCTTGGGGAAGAGTGGCTGGAAAGCTGCCTGGCAGAAAAGGACCTAGGGATACTGGTTGACAGCAGATTGAACAAGAGCCAGCGGTTGGCCCAGGTGGCCAAGAAGGCCAACAGCATCCTGACTTGTGTCAGGAACAGCGTGGCCAGCAGGAGCAGGGAAGTGATCGTGCCCCTGTACTCGGTGCTGGTGAGGCTGCACCTTGAATCCTATGTTCAGTTTTGGGCCCCTCACTACAAGAAGGATATTGAGGTGCTGGAGCATGTTCCAGAGAAGGGGAATGAAGCTGGTGAGGGGTCTGGAGCACAAGTCTGATGAGGAATGGCTGAGGGAACTGGGGTTGTTTAGTCTGGAGAAGAGGAGGCTGAGGGGAGACCTTATCGCCCTTTACAGCTACCTGGAAGGAGGCTGTAGTGAGGTGGGGGTTGGACTCTTCTCCCTGGTAATGGGCAATAGGATGAGGGGAAATGGCCTCAAGTTGCACCAGGGCAGGTTTAGATTGAACATTAGGAAAAAAAAAATCTTCACAGAAAGGGTTGTCAAGCACTGGAACGGGCTGCCCAGGGAAGTGGTTGAGTCCCCATTCCTGGAGGTATTTAAAAGGCGGGTAGATGAGGTGCTTAGCGACATGGTTTAGTGGTGGACAGGTACAGCTGGACTTGATGATCTTAACAGTCTTTTCCAACCAAATGATTCTATGATTCTATGATAAAATGGGCCAGCTGCATATAAAAAGGTGTCTGGTCAATATGTTTGTGTGGCCATGTAACAGCCTCTCCTATCTTCTTAAACAACTCCATTTCTAACTTTTCAAGGAGTGGGGCTCTCTCTTCTCTGTGCATGTGTGCACAAGGGGGTCTGAATGCAGCAACTGGAGTGGGACTGTGGCTTGGGACCTCACGTGTGTAGGTGCCAGCAACTGGGGAGAACCGAAGACCAGTCCGGGCCCAGCTGCTGGAGGGATCTACCTTGTAGATATGAAAGTCCATATATTCCTACTAATAGGCCTCCACCCTCCTAAGCTGGAGAAGGGGACTGGGTTAGGTCATTTGTCCCCTCTGCATTCATTTGCGTATTTCTATCTGCTTTACTCTGTGTTACATTTAGGCTGTGCACAGGGGTATGTGTGCGCACCCATGTGCCTACTGGGAGCACGTGCTCACTGTCGCTGCTGACTGGGCCGGGGGACGCAGAGCTGCAGCAGCCTCCCCTCTATGGGGCTACTGGTTTTGGCAACTCCTAACATAAGCCTTGTGGGTATTTTCAGGCAAAGTTTGTAATTAAGAGTCCATTATTCTTAAATGAATTGTCAAATGTCAGACTGAAATAAAACATGAGCTGTGATGATCATTAGTATAGGAACCACGAGGAAAGTAAATAACAATACCAGATCCGCTCAATAAAGCCACAGTATCTCCATTTCCAGCTCAGTCTTGAGCTCTTCTAGCAGAGAAAGAGATAGATGCAGTATGGAAAATGATGGAGGGAAAGCCAAAAAGCAGGGGAGGGGACATCCTGGGAGGTCTGAAGGGGCAGAGGACAATGAGATGGATGCAAGGCTTATTTGTAAGTGTCCTGACCAGGCAGATCAGCCTTACGAGGACCTGGCGCCCTCCCAAGCTGCTGACATCCGCTGACCCAGAACAGAGGCAATCAGGGAGGCATGCAGCATGGCCAGCAAGCAAGAAACATGCATGGAAAAACACAACCAAGCCCAGAGCGGATCGGATGATGGCATTTATCCTGATCTCCTTCACCAACACCAAACACATCCAAGAAGAAGCATTTATAAAAATATCATTCACAAAATTAGAAGACAAGGGGAAGGAGGAGGAACAGAGGGAGTATTGACAACGTCAGTACGGCAGACAGACATGCACAGCACTGCCAGCCCCGATCAGGAACGGGTCTTTATTTGTTGGGTTGGCTTGTTTGTTTGTCCTGATAATAATACCCTGGAGCTTTCTTCTTGTTCATCTTTTGGGTTTTGAGCCTTGAAGTTTTTCTCTCAAGCTTTTCTTCAATAAACTTAAAGCATTGTTTAGAAAATTATCTTTTTCTGATACAAAATGAAACCTGAGATTCTTCTGTACTCACACAAAATTACACTTAAAGAAACTAATCAGTGTCAAGAGCCACACAAGAAAATTGCTGCACCATCACTTTTCCAAGTGACTACAGGAGAGTCCATGTTCCTACAAGGCAGGTGAGGAGGTTTCCCCTCCCTATCCTCTCCTTTGGCCAAAAAAAATCCTAATTGCTCAGCTGTGAGGGAATATTTAGTTTTCCTTAGCTATGGGACAGGCAGGGTATGAGGAGAGCACAGAGGTTCAGTGCTGCCTGCACCAACTCCACTGCAAGTCATGTACTTGGCAGGGCAGAAGGGTATGGCTCTTTGAATAGATTTGCTGTTGTTATAACCAGGAATAGGATGTAAAGTGCCTGAGGCAAAATAGCAGGATCCCATTTTAAGGAATGTGTGTGTACACTGAGTATATAAATCAGATCTGACATCCAAAGCAGCAGACAAAATTAAAAGAAAATGAAAAGAATGCTATTTATGACTGAGAAAAATCACTTTAAGATTAGGAACAAGCAAGAGAGAGCTGGAGAACTATATAATCCTGTTGCCTTGTCTCTTCCAGTGTTTTGAAACAGCAACAAAACCGGCACAGCACCAATGTTTAAAATGCAGCACGTGCCCCCACTGTTTTTACAGTGGCTGTTCACAAGTGGGGTTAAGCTCTACGACAGTGTAGCCAGATTTATCACTTCAGCCAGTTACCCACAGGACGAGATGTAGGTACCCGAGAGATCAAGTACCACAGCTGATCAGCCACTCCTGAAAAAATTGGCCTGACCAAACAGGTTAAAAGCTCGGCTGCTAAGCGGTAACCTGCTTGCTAATTACCCTTTTCACACATAATAATTGATTTACCTTTTTGTTATCATTATCATATCATTACCCACCTTTCCTAGGCCACCTGTACCCTCTCTTTCTCCGGGGACTGCCCTACAGGGAGGTGGATGCAGGGAGTAGGAATCCATCACTGCTGCAGGACTGCCGTGTCTCAGACCGAAGCCATGAGCTGTGCATTAAACACGGGTACACAATGACTTTCAGAGGCAAGAGCAGCTTTTTCTTAGCATTTGCCCGAGGCCTGGGTCACAGGAATTAACAGTAGTTAATGCAGCGATGTAAATCGGGCACATCCTCCTGCCAGACCCCCGGTGCATCTGCTGGCTTCTCCTCCGGGGAAGATGGGACTTTCAGTTTAAGCTGGTGACCACCAACTAACACCTACTGACTCCAATGCCCACGGGCTCTCACCAGTTTGGTGCAATAGAAACAAACAACCCCCAGAAGGACCCCAGTTAATGGGGCTCCAGGGCACCAGCAGCACACAGGTCTCTGCAGGGCGCAGTCATGCAGACAGGCTTGCCAGTCTCCTGCCAGAGTTCCATCCATCCCCAGGAACGACCTCGCATTCCTTACGAAGCAGCAAGCTCAGCAAACCAAGACCACACTGAGCTGGCCTTGAAGTCCAGCTGCTGTGAAACTTTATTTTTATGTTCACATGGGCTAAAAAGAGAGCATCCACCTTCCAATTTCCTGTCTGCAACCACTTTGAAGCTGGCCCGTATTATTTAAGCATATTTTTTTTAATGTTAAATTAAAAAATTCCTTCATTTAATATACAAAAATTATTACAGATGCTGGAAGGTTTCTTATGTTTCACCTGAAATGCACACGCTAGATTAAACCTTTGGACGCAACGTCGGAGTTAATACAGATCTTTGCAAAGAAATAATTGCTAAATTTAAGCTTATACGAGGAAACTATGCAGTGAAGGTGGATAATTGCAAAACATGGCATGTAGGACTAGATAGGAACACCGGTTCTACCTCAGTCACTTATCAGTATCAAAGTACTTGAGACAGAGGTGATTATTTCAGGGAATATATGTAACAGCACATAAATCTTTCATCTCTAATGCCTCCGGCGCAGCCTAAGTTCGTAAGTAACAGTCATGCAGCTCAGCATTGCTCCATGGGGCCCATGGGCAACCCGCAAACCATAAGGCACCAGAAGGTGGTCCATGAACTGATTGCAGAAAAATAATTAAGAAACTAAACCACATACGCCATCCCACGCAGTTGGCAGGTGCTTATGTCGGTGCCTGCCCACAGGCACCATTCGTTCCCTGGCTGCTGGTGTTCAGATCAAAAAGGCTTGTTGGTCCTTTGATTTTAAAAGATTGAGAAATGCTCATTTAGCTTCTGTGAAATAGGACAGAGCTGTGACTTCAGCTCCCAGAGCCTGCACCTTCTCCCACTGCAGCCGAGAACGTGCTGCATCCTCCCCAGTGTCCCTCCATCATGCAGAAACTCCCAGCTGGATGTTCCCTGGCTGGCAATAGAAGTAGGTCCAAGCGACAAAATCTACATCTTGAGTTGAATGTCCTCAAAACTCTTCCCCACTCTGCTCCCGAACCCCCCGGGTGGCAGGACTGGACCCCGCTGAGCTGCCTGATGGGCAGTGCCACCGCTGGGGCGGCGATGCTGCTTCACCTGCCCTCCCCGGGGTCAGCCCACCCACCCTGCCCCGGCGCCTCCAGCCCAACAGGGTGAAACTAGAGCTGGGAGGCTGCAACCAGAGGGACGCGGCTCATCCAGCAGTTAAATAAAAAGTGAAAGTACCCCTTATTTATAAATTTGGCATCCTGACATCTCCAACTGCAAAAAAAAAAAAAAAAAGATTGAGAAATAAAAACATATAAAACAATATTTTGAAGTACTGCAGACCCCACAGTTTTTCCGTGAGCAGGTAGCATGACCTGCTAGGAGTTACTGGGTATGCGTATTTGGCCGATTGATAGATTTTATCAGTAAAGCAGATTTTTCTGTTTCAAGATCTGTTCCAGTCTGCAATTAGGGGTATGAGAAAATTGTTTCCCTCCAGTAAAGAAACCAGCATCTTATAATTGCTCAGAGAGAAGAAAAAATACAGTTCAAGAAGTCTGGCTTTTTTTAATGATCCTTCATTTAAAGATGTGCTTTTCTTCCCACCATTTGTGCGCAGAACCAGGACCAGCAAGCTCCCTGTTTCTCCTTGTTTGGGGCTAACATCAAAAATTTGCCTGACAGTTTTGCTGAGAGCCAAGAAAGTCAGCTAGTAATCGTGTGGGGTTGTGTGGCCAAAGGTACATAAACTGACTTCACGAGGGACCCACAGTAGATCAGATTGCATCGGGCGGAATGAAATAAAAAAATCCCAGAAGTCTAGTTTCTTTGGAAATGTACCAAAACTGTCTCGCTATACCAACCTGGCACATCATATGTAAGAAAGTGACTATTTCCTAGTACAGTATATGGGGTGTTTTATAGAAGTCAAAAAATCAGAATGGCCTTAGTTTGACATCGTAAACACAATATACTGTAATGTCATTGAGAGACTACTTGTTAACCTACTTGTCCCAAGATTAAATGCTGAAATTGAACACACAGCCTACCTACAGTTTCCCTCCCAGCACAGACATGCCAGAAAAATCTCTTTGCCATACAGCTTGGAAATAATTATAATAACTACGTAACAGTAGAAACCACTTCTGTTTAATTCGCTGATATTACTTACATCGGCCCAAGAGTTTACAGCGCTGGAAAGCGACCGTAAGGCAATGACACCTTCCTGTGCAGCACATCCTCTCCCCAGCCACATCTACAGCTATTCTGCCGCTCATTTTGAAAGCAAGGCTGTGTTTGTGGCTACAGTTTATTCTTCCTACCAGGGGATCGCTACCTGCAAGGGGCCCGATGCCATCCAAGAATTCCCCACCACCACCGAAGACCGGGCCTGCTGGGGGGAGTTTGTCAGTAAAAGGGTTGCTGAGGATTAGCAGGTGCCAATGTGCAGCTGATACAGTTTTAGCTACTGGTGATAATGAAGAGATGCAGTCTTGTCCTGGTTTCGGCTGGGACAGAGTTAATTTTCTTCCTAGTAGCTGGTAGGGTGCTGTGTTTTGGATTTAGTACTAGAAGAATGTTGATAACACACTGATGTTTTAGTTGCTGCTGAGTAGCGCCTAGACTGGCCAAGGCCTTCTCAGCTCTCAGCTCTGCCAGGGGCACAAGAAGCTGGGAGAGGACACAGCCGGGACAGCTGACCCCCGCTGACCCAAGGGATATCCCACACCATATGACGTCCTGCTCAGCAGATAAAGCTGGGGGAAGAAGAAGGAAGGGGGCAGACGTTCAGAGTGATGGTGTTTGTCTTCCCAAGCCACCGTTACGCGTGATGGAGCCCTGCTTTCCTGGGGTGGCTGAGCACCCGCCTGCCCATGGGAAGCAGTGAATGAATCCCTTGCTTTGCTTTCCCTATTAAACTGTCTTTATCTCAACCCACGAGTTTTCTCACTCTTACTCTTCTGATTCTCTCCCCCATCCCACCGTGGGGGAGTGAGTGCCGACCGGGGTTAAACCACGACAAGTCCGCTCTGCGTTGGGGGCAGCTGTAGGCCTGGCAGGAGGGCGAGAGCCGTCACTGAAGCCCATGAGCACAGAGTCACAAACTTCGGTTGTTAAAGTTACTACATTCTTGACCTATTCATATGTTTAGCAAGATTAGATTATCTTTTTTAACAGGCTGCACCACGTCTTGGAGTTAGTACATCATTCCTGATGAATTAGATATATCATCTCCAGCGTAACTTACAGATCACCAGAAGCCTGGAGGCAGGGATTATTTTGCTTTCAAGAATAAGAAACAATGATAATAAAAGGTGTTGCAGACAAAAAGCTAACATGATTTTATGCAAATCAAGTTTATTTTAAATGTAAACTAGTATTTGTTAAGATTATTTTCTCATAGATTAGCTTGTGAACTCCAAAAAAACCCCACGATGGCTTCACCTCTCCTGTGGGATGCCTAGCCTTTCAGAGCTATAAAATGTAAAATGAAACAGCAGCAGTTCAGTCTGATGACGCTTGCTCTAATTCCAGATATTAATCACCAGGTGTCCATAGGCATCTAGATAGCAAAAAAAGTGAGAAAGCCCTAGGAAACCAGCACAACCAGCTGACTTCCTAAGCTGCCCACAGCTCCTGCATGCCTAGCTTTCAGAATATCTTTCTGTAGCCGAATCCAAGTGAGGCCAAATCAGTCACGCTTGGGGAAGAGTTGCTCCCAAGGTTAATGGTTAATAGATGTGTGTAATGAAGGTGGCCCTCCTTGCAAAAGTCATCCATGCAACGAAGAGTCTAAGTTCTACTTATGACACTCGCTCCTGAAGTCCAAAGGTATTTCCAAAAATGGGAGTCAGGCACAAAGATTTGCACGCACTTTTTTTTTTTTTTGCCTTGTATGGCTATTAACGTGTAGCCATTAACTCAGCTGCGTTCTGGCTGCTGCCGACTATCCCCGGCGAGTGTTACTGGGTCTCACAGTTTACAGTTGTCGCTGCATTCCTCGGCTGTACCAGATGTCGGTCCCTTCCTTTTGGAAGGGCTGAAAGCTCATTCCAAGAGAGAGAGAAAGTCCACAGCCCTTTTCAACCTCCCCATGTCTTCTGTCTTAGGCTTTTTTCCTTCTCTTGTCATGAAAGGACAGCGCACTGAGGAGCTTAACTCAGTACAAGGTTATTCAAGTTATCTGCTTGCCATTAGGTATCACTGCACAGCACTGAATTATTTATTCCAGCTTCCTAGGCAGGTGTGTGGCAAATTTCCATACAGCTTTAATGGGAATCAGATTGCCAGCTTCAAACCCAAATTCTTCATCTGCACCACAGCATGACTGTGAAGTGTTGCTGAGCAAGGGCGGGGTGAACAGCTATGTAGGAACAGACCGCACGGCCACAGCTGGAAGAAGTATGTGGGTCTCACTTAATAAAACTTGATAGAAAATATTTGTAGCTATACAAAAATATCGACAAAGCCGGCAACATGATACACTTCATGTAACCAACACGATTCTCTGCCTAGGATGGGCACATACCATATTCTGAAGCTTGATTATCAGTGGGGACTTGGTTTTCAGAGCATGCAGAAGTGCACATGCAAAGCACCTGCTGGTAGGTGCAGCTGAGGGTGGCACAGCTCAGCGAGGACACTCCCCACATGGGGACTTGCTCTGTTCCCTTTTCCGGGTGGAAATTCGGAGTAGCACGTGCCCAGGATGAGGAGATGGATCCCAGCTACACATAAAGGGCATATAGAAGATATGGGTGAGCCAGGACAAACCAGGTGGGACCCTCAACCCTAACTTGATCTTGTTGGAGGTATCAGAGGTCTACACCCAACCTGGTAAGCCTGTGCCTCCTCCATAGTCAGCAGAGCTCAGGGCACAAACATCTAATTCACAAGTAGGTGTCGACCATCATACAGTTCACTGAGAGGCACCCAGGTGATCAGGTCCAGCACAGGCAGCAGAAGCCAGCTGAGATGAATCGCGCCATGGGTGATTGATACACAAGAGCCCTTTGCAGGTGGTAGCCTCTAGATGAAAGCCGGCTTGTGTGGCCTCATCAAAGGGCTTGCCCAGGCCAGCAACCAGCAACCCAGGTGGCATGGCAGCCAGGATCTCAGTGGTACCGGTACTGCTGGATCTAGTCAAGGAGTAGGTGGTGGAGTGCTCCCTGGGTGGTGGCTCCCGGCAACGCCTGCCCTGCCAAGTCGATTGCTAAACATTTATCCTACCCAGCCCACAGTTAGGAAAGCTTTGTGAGGAACTATGGGATGCACGTCCTGCAGAGCACAGTACACACCTAAATGCCCAGAAAAAAAAAAAAAAAAAAAAATCTCTTTTCACAGGGAAACAACAGAACACCTTTATTTATTCCCTGCCAATGTCAAACACGACTCAAAGCCAGATGTTAAAATAAAATGGCCTGATTTTTACTGCCACTACCGCTTTGTGCTGATTTGCTCAAAAATAAAAACCCCTTAAAAACAACAACAAACTGCACAGCTCCAGGACAACAAACCAGACCGGCACGGAAGAACAAAAAGTTGGTACAAACCGACAGTGCCTGAATTTGTTTCTTTTAATAGAAAAATGTGATTATCACAAAAGGGGTAGAGCCAGCAATTTCACTGAAGAGTCCTCGACTGAAGGATCCTCACTCTCTCCCTAGGCTTGCACAAATTGAATGACGGCAGGGCCCGCTCAGCTGCTTGCCTTGCCAGCGGGGCACTGAGGGATGGCGGAGACGTGACGGTCCCAGTTACGGACGGGGAGCGGGAGAGCAATGCCTGGACACTGGCTGAGTTCGTGATGCCGTAAGCCTGAACATGTGCCAGCAGCAGGCATGACTTTATCACAGTGGAGCAGACAAAAACATTCAATACACCTGAAATTTCAGAGCTGCCTCAAATAACCAGGTCTTTAAATGAATTTAAAACACCTCTGAGGTGGTTTCTGTGGGTCCAGTTGCCCAGGGTACCATGCACCCTCAGGTGAATCAGGTACTTGGGGGCAACCTGCATCTTAATTACTCACTTAAATGACTAAGAAAATAAAATGGAAATAGAGAGAACAAGGTAAAGTTCCATTTTGGTTATTATTTCAATGCACAACATGGAATTCAATACCCTGTGCTGTCTCATCTGGATCCCTCTCCGGATGAGGTGCTTCAAACCATAACTACCCTTGCGAATTAACTCAGTGAGTTGCATACTGAAAATCGAGTGCAAAGTGAAGGGGAAGCTCTGCAACGCCATTAAAGCTTATTCAGAAAGAGACTCGCACAATGAACAGAAAAGCAATCCCTGGACAGCAGAGGGTGGTGCCAGGGGATGCGATGAGCACAGGGGCCTTGGTGAAGGGGTTGGGCTCCGGTTTTGCAGACCTAACTGGCAAGCACACAACTCTGATTCTCCAGAAGAAAGTGTCATCTGTGAGCTAAGTAACTACTACCTGGGAAAAAGGTTCCTGTTCCACCAATTTCATTTCCATTTAGCATTGCCTCTGCTCAAATCTCTACTTTCTCTTCCCAGCTCACCAACATTGTCCAACTGCTCCCAGCGAACTGCTCATCACTGGCTCCAGGCTGTTCACATTCGTGATTTTTCTACCTAGTTCCAGCTTCCTCCACACAGCACTCCTCCCACTCAACAATATAAAAATCCACATTTGCATCTGCCTTTAATGTCTTCCTCACATATGGGCATTTCTTCAAGTCAGCTAATTTACTAGGGCGAGTAAATAGCTCTGTGCCTTTCTCATTCCTCCCTTTTCCTCTCCCCCACCAAAAGACTGTGCTAAATGATCCACCTTTTGCTTATCCTCTAAACGATCACCTTCCTACCTGTGCTTTTGAAACACAACCTGTCTCCAAGCTGGCCCCTGCATCCCTATCTTCTGCTGCCCTCCGACATACGGGGCTGGCTGAAGTGCAGGCGCTCGCTTCCCCCCACTCCTCCCTGTAACTTCCCTGTCCTCCTGCCAAAAGCACAACACTCATGAAAATCCAAATGTAGGAACATGGGCCTAAAGCAGGCTTTTCAAGCCTTCCATGCCAGAAAAGACCAATATTCTCAAGTAACCATTAACCTTGTTATACCCCCTTTATAGGGTTCAGACTCCATGTCTTTAGCAAACCAGGCTTTTTAAGACAACCTGTGATGGGCATTCAGCTTGTTAACCGCTGTAGAAAGTTTTGTCTCAGAGGTGGCAAAGATTTTCATCACCAGTATGGACAAAATCACCCTTGCTGAAAAAAATAAGAAATTCAAAACAAAGGCCATTAGAATAAAACATCCTCTTTTTGTTATCATCTGCTATTTGTGATGGATTAGAAAAGGCCCTGTTATTCCTGTATATGTCACCCTTCAGAGACAAACAGGATTCAGGGCTAAAAAGACTACAAGACAGCAGAAGACCAAGGTAGCCATCTTCATAAGATGGGCAGAAAAGATGAGGTACCTACTTGTCAGAGGTTTCTTTTCCCACGGGACCGGAGCAGCCGCCTTCTCAGGCTCCTTGCCATCACCACGCTCCACCCTCTTTCATAGACCGCCTGACCTGAGCCCACTTTCGACGCTTGGGGAAGCCCATCTTTTGTTGTTGGCACTTGTTCTTCAGCAACGGGACCTCTCTTTGGTTGTCCTGGCCCCAGTCCTCACCTGGCTTTCTTTCCCTCCTTCCCCTGCTGCTCACGTTTCAGAGCTTTCGCCAGGTGCCACGGCAGTCCGCGCCCCGATGCGCACAGCCAGCTTCTGCAGCAGGAGCCCGGCTGCTGCTACGCCCCGCTGCCCACCACGCTCGCTGCCCGTGGGGAAGCGCCGAGTGCAGCTGGATTCCCAAAGGCAACGGTAAACTGTGCTGAGAAAACAGCAGAGCCGAGCAGCAGCTTCCAACGCTCATAATGAAAAACAATACAGAAATTGGTGAGGCCTAAAAGATTAAAAAAGAAAAATATTTCTCTGTATCAGGCTCCCAGTAACTCTCAGGAGATGGGGCCTGGGTTTTTTTTTGCCGTGCTGAGCAATATTGATGCAGAAAGTATGAGTGGTCGTCTCGGGGCATGGCACAAAAGAGGCAGTTATGATCCTGGGATGAGGAGACTTCATTCAAAGGGACAAATAAAGTAATGAATTAGGGTATCCTGGTGGCAAAAGGGCTATTACACATGAAATAAACAACTTTAATGAGGTTGTAACCCTAGATTTATAGTCTCATCTCTATGCACAGGACTTCAGGTGCGTAACTCCATTAGCACTAATGGGACGTGCACAATTAAAGCCCCGCACACCGAGATGAGACTGCTGCTATTAAAATCAGCCACGAACGAGCTTGAGAGAGGTTCTCCCGTTTAGCTCAGCAGCGTGCTCCAGAAGAGAGATGCTCATTTGTAGCTGATCTGATCGCTCTGCAAGGTGGTAAAGTACGAGCACTTGCTGCGACTTCTCCATACGACGGCTGTGAGTGTGTGGATAGTCTGTCTTTTTGGGGTTGGATGTTACTCCTGCCCCTGCACATCTCCTGGAACATCATCTCCCTCCTGCCAGGAATAGGCTCTTGCTCTCCAGGCACAGTCAGTAAAACTCTTGACTTTGGCTACCACTACCTCTCGCTTTCAAATCGGGGAGGAGGAGGAGGAGGCACAGACTTCTGCCCCCAGACGTACTGAAAGCTCTCGCCTCTGCCTCTACTCCCTGACGCGTTGTGGGGAATGAAGCAGAAGCTGAGCAGAGTGGCTCAGCTCACACATACAGCCTGCTTTGCCTGCAGGGATCACAGAATCACAGAACAGTGGGGGTTGGAAGGGACCTCGGGAGGTCATGCAGTCCAACCCCCCTGCTAAAGCAGGGTCACCTAGAGCAGGTTGCACAGGACATCATCCAGGTGGGTTTTTAATATCTCCAGAGAAGGAGACTCCACAACCCCCCTGGGCAGCCTGTTCCAGTGCTCTGTCACCCTCAAAGAAGTTCTTCCGCATATTCAACTGAAACCTCTTATGTTTCAGTTTGTGCCCATTGCCCCTTGTCCTGTTGCTGGGCACCACTGCGAAGAGTCTGGCTCCGTCCTTGTGACACCCACCCTTAAGATATTTGTGTGTGTTGATGAGATTCCCCATCAGTCTTCTCTTCTTCAGGCTGAACAAGCCCAACTCTCTCAGCCTTTCCTCATAGGGGAGACGCTCCCGTCCCCTCATCATCTTTGTTGCCCTCCTCTGGACTCTCTCTAGGAGTTCCATGGTCCCTCCAGGGACCTCAGTGAAGGCTGCCTATGCCATCCATGGCAGAGCAGCATGAAAACACTCTAGCCAGTTGGGATACGACAGCAGTCCAGCAAGGTGAGTTATCTCAGGCAAAGATTCATCCCACTGAACTACTTGCTCCCAAAGCCAGCTCTGGTCTGGCCCATGCCCTAAGCACGGCAGGATTTAGCTCTGAAAAAAACCTCTGGGAACTCAAAACCAACAGGAAACAGCATTGAAGATACTCCAGGCTTCCATGGGGACAAAAAAATTTCATAGCAGGTACAAAACACAGCACAAAATAGCTCAGTATTTTAAATCTGTAGATGTCTCACCTGTATTTAGGAGTACAGGACATAGTACTACACCTGAGCAGCAATGTGCCAGCTGAGACCCGGGGATGCTGCTTGTTTACCTGCTGTTCAACAGGGGCACCAGGCAACCATCACCAGCTGAAAGGGCAGCAGCTGATATTACCAGGTCTTTTAGCAAGCAATGCAGTCAGTATTCTCGGAGCGGCTTTCTTGCCAGTGAGTGGTAAATGCTATTTAAATCTGAATAACGGCACGGCACATCTGAGGGTGATGGAATAAGGAGCAGCGGCTGCAAGCAGAACTACAGTGATAAAACATTAAATACCAATATGCCTTTAGATATTATATTATGCTCTCCTGAGAGCTGTAATTCTTCAGATATATGAAGCATTCAGAAAAATGGAATTGAACCCTTCATCACACAGATTTTTTTCTACAATATCAAAAATGTAATTTTACCAGAAGCCATGGGGACTCCTGTGCTCTTAATATACTTAAAGATTTTTACAAGCTAACATTAAAACTGACTGAAATGCCATACACATCCTTGCCCACGCTTAAGCCTGGTCTGAAAGCTATTCACTGTAGTTTTGCATTGTAATGTCTATATTCTTGTATTCTTAATACTCACAGATTTCAAGAGTACAAAATCCTGACATCATTCCTGAAAAGTCCACGTTGACACAGAATCCAATAGTTTTACCATCAGCTTTAGCAGCAGCAAGCTTAAGGCCAGAAGCCTTAAATCTGATAGATGTTAAAGATGGAGAAAATTTACTGGTTAATCTAATTTAGCTAGCACAAGAACATTCTCTACGAGGCCAAGGCTATTAATGGCAGCACAAGTAGCCGCATTTATGCGGAGGCTACTTAACATTTTCCATTGTAATACTCTGCTTCAGGATAACTTTGAACAATTCAGGCTAAACATTCCTGATGTTAACTGTCTGACTAATAGGATCTTTTTTGGGAAGCTTTTGCTCAAGGGATTCAGCTATTTCCAAGGCTGAGGTTACAGGGAAAAGAAAAAAAAAAAAAGGAAGGAGAAAAACTAGAGTTTCACATGAAAAGCTCTGGTGCTTCCACAAAGTAAAACAAGAGTTTTGATCATCGCCCCGCTCAAAATTCAAAGAATGACTGAGAAGTAAGGCTGGAAAAGAGTGCAGAATACGACTGAAAATAACTAACACGATAAGCTAATTACAGAATTAAGAGACTAAGAAATTAAAAGCAGGTGCTAAGAGGGGGCAAGGCAGAACAACCTTGTCTGGCTAGTAGGGCTACAAGCCTGGGAGCGTTCATCCCATCTACGCGGTTTGGCCTCACACTGCTTTGCTCTTTGGCAAGTAGCAAAGAAACCCATGAACACCTCTCTGCATCAGGTACATCTAGCAGGTAATTGCGCTGTGCTGCCGCTTTCCGCTCTCCTAGCCCTGAGAGGGGATGACTGTGCTTCCCGTACAGCCTCCAAAGGCAGCCGGCGCGGCAGTCTGCGCAGATTCATACGATAAAATCTGCTTTGCTGAACTTTGGGAATTTGAGCCCTCAAGAGAGGAAAAACTTGAATTGTCAGTGCAATCTTCATCCAGTTACTCAGCACACAGCCATTTAATGGCCTAATCATGTACCATTTTCTCCATAAGATGTAATAATCAGGCAATTATACTTAGATTCTCCAAATGATATCAAGGACCTGCTGAGCATGGGCTGCACTGAGCACACGAAGCACTTTAAACGCACATGACAGACATGGCATCTGTCTTAAGGAGCTTATACTCTGGTAATACAAAAAAGACCAGATTGCTGCTTATTGCCCTGGAGGAGCGAAGCGCAGGGACTCAAGGACCTGCTCAGGGTGGTTATCCAGACCTACCAAATCCAGGTTTAGACACAGGATTCCCCACTAGGCTCATGTCTACGTTGTCGTGAACGACAGAGCAGCTCATAGGTTTCCTGTCAAGAAGAGCTGCCATGTACATAAGGAAATTACTCACCTACATCTACCAACATCACGACTTAGGCTGTAGGCACAGGAGGGGCGAGCTCGCGGCCATTGCCTGGGTGGCCGGCAGAGGTGGTGACAAGGAGAGCCGTGGCTGGCGGGAGCAGGAGCTGCTCCTCTCCAGGCACGGTGGTTTCCTCCTTTGGGACTGCTCAGCCCACAGCCCGAGCCCCCTTTTGCCTCCTTCCGCGAGGAAAGCCCTCCCACAGTATGGAGGAGCAAAGCCAGGCTCTGGTTGTCCCAAGAGAGGAAGCAGCAGCCGCCTACGAAGGGGATGAGAAATTTCAGACAGATGCCTGATTTGTACCACTTCAGCCATTTATTTTAAGACAGCTGAAAACTACCGTAAATATACAGAAGAAGTTTCTTCCAACAATTTTGTGATCTAATGAAAATTCGTATGACTTAAAGAGATATTCACACCAACAAACGCTATAGGATTTTACTTTTATGCCAGCACATGTAATTCGCAGACAGCCACAATCCAGTCGCTTCGTGACCAGGTAACTGCTTTAGCGCTCAATTCAGAAACCTCTTTTCTTCTCACAGATCACCTTATTTCCCTTCTACAGATATATAAAATATCTGGGTATCCTTCCCAAGTAGAAAATTTTTCTTTCAGAGTGGGGATTCATTAAAGATTCACTGAAGTTTTATGAAAATCAAGTAGCAAACAGGAGAGTGTTTCATTTCCAAGTAGCTTGGTCAACTGCAATCTGTGTTACCCACCCCAAGACGGATGCTGGTGGTCCTTGTGAACCCCAATCTGCACAGCTTCCTCTTCACACACCCACCATGCTCTGCACGGCTGTTGGTGTCAGCTTTAGTAATGGGTTATGTTGAGCTTTTCTAAGGGAACAGGGCTGACGCAGTTACGCTGTTGCTTAAACTACACTCTGACAGGTTCTAAACTCATTGGCCAAGTCTGACGAGATGGTAGGTCGTTGGGCTGAGCTGGGGAGGTCCCAGAGCAGACCTGCACGACATGCAGCCCGAGAGGGGCAGGGAGCAGGCAGCGATGGAGCCAGGCAGCCGAGGTCGAGCGCTGGAGCAGCACATGCTCAACGGTGGGAGAGCAAAGAACGCCTGGATGGAGCTACAGATGCAATGTAGCGCTTGTGTGTAGGAGCCATCACACACAGCTATTTGTGGTTGAACTAGAAAGCCCAAAAAGCCACAAGAAACTCAGTCCATGACTGCTTGTGCTCACATCTATAACTGGTGAAAGCGCTCTTCTATTAACTGAAAGTTGTTGGGCTTTATCCCTGATTGAAAGCCTAATTGTACTAGAAACCTGGACAGTCCTAGAACACGACTTCAGGAGTCACGTTAAAAATGACTAAATCGAACATGACCTCGTAGCCCGTGTAAACAAGTTGTTAACATTGTTGAAGCTTGTAATTGCCAATCCTTTTGGAACTAGTTTTTCCATAGCTAGTAACAACGGATTTGCTTGACTACTGTGTTATGCTAAATGTTACAGCAATTAATATGACCACACTTTTAGCTTAAGGTAACCTTAAAAAAATAAAATAAATAAAATAAAATAAAATCGGCATGGAAGTCACACATTTGGTCCAAAGAATAAACTGCTCAAGTGTTACAACCTGTTGTAAGACAGACCAGCCTCCATCATCGTATCGTTTCCTCCTTCCCCCAAAATACATAAATTTATCATTATTAGACTTCATTTTCAGGCATATTTATTACCACAGCTTGAAACAGGCAAGCCTGGTGCACTCCAGTTGTATAATATGCTTTCCTGCCTTAGATGCAATGTGCAAGTTAATAATTAAATCACCAATGTTAAAGAAGCCAAGTGAAAGATTTGGGAACAAAAAAATTCACCAGTTCTGTGACAGACAAAACCTACTTTAAATCCTTCAGTGATTTTTTTTTTTTTTGCCAACCATCAGGATACACAAGCAAGCAAACACTGCACATGGGATGAGACCCCTGAATCTTTCAGTCAGCTGTCAACTTCCTAACCTGGTGGATATGACTCTCCATCAGTTTTACTGATACATAAAAGATGAAATCACACACTGAACCATGACACCAGGACACATTTCTGCATATAAGACTAAAATTGTGTTGCTCAAATCCAGAAGAAAAAAAAAAAATGATCAAAAGTTTGATTGTATCATCTGACATTTAAGGCACACCACCCTCAGTAACGATAACGGATTAATAAATTGATCATTTAAACCAGAATGGAAATGCTTGTTGCACACGTTCTTTTCATCTTACAAAGCTTTTGGAGTCTTTAGCTCTGTTTCTGCTGGATAAATACATTGCTTCTCTTGTTTATTTTACTGACACTCTAATGCTTTTTAATATCATTGTAAAATGGATCTGGCCATTTTTCCTCACACATAAATGTTTGCTTTAATTGAAATAAGACATTAACTTCTCTCTCACTGAGGAGCCTTTTGCCAAAGCTGTTGTTTTTAAAGACATCCTCTACAGCTCTGTGCCATTTGCTACTGCTCAGCATATGAGGAGTTGTGCCAACAGCAATCTGGTCTGTCAATTAAAAGATCAAAAAATAAAACACGGGCCTGACTTTGTGTAAACCTCTTTCCAGTTGTAAATTTGGTACAAAAGGCTTTTGAGTCGCTCCCTCTGGACTAGTCCCAAGGAGCAGCACCACCGCCTCCTCAGCAGCACCCATGCACTCAGTCCCCTCCAGCTGAAGCCCAGGGGCATGAGAAAGTTGAACTCATAGAATCATGTAGGTTGGAAAAGACCTTTAAGATCATCAGGTCCAACCATTAACCTAGCACTGCCATCCCACCACTAAACCATGTCCCTAAGCACCTCATCTACCTGTCTTTTAAATACCTCCAGGGATGGGGAGTCCACCACTTCCCTGGGCAGCCCGTTCCAATGCTTGACAACCCTTTCGGTGAAAATTTTTTTCCTAATGTTCGATCTTAACCTACCCTGGCATAACTTGAGGCCATTTCCTTTTGTCCTATTGCCCATTACCTGGCAAAAGATACCAACACCCACCTCGCTACAGCCTCCTGTCAGGCAGTTGTAGAGGGCGATCAGGTCTCCCCTCAACCTCCTCTTCTCCAGGCTGAACAACCCCAGTTCCCTCAGTCATTCCTCATCAGACTTGTGCTCCAGACCCCTCACCAGCTTCATTGCCCTTCTCTGGACACACTCCAGCCTCTCAATGTCCTTCTTGTAGTGAGGGGCCCAAAACTCAACACAGGATTCGAGGTGCGGCCTCACCACTGCTGAGTACAGGGGGACGATCACTTCCCTGCTCCTGCTGGCCACACCATTCCTGATACAAGCCAGGATGCCATTGGCCTTCTTGGCCACCTGGGCACACAGCTGGCTCATATTCAGCCGGCTGTTGACCAACAGCCCCAGGTCCTTTTCTGCTGGGCAGCTTTCCAGGCACTCTTCCCCAGGCCTGTAGCGCTGCATGGGGTTGTTGTGACCCAGGTGCAGGACCTGGCACTTGGCCTTGTTAAACCTCATGGACAAACTCAGGACCATACCTGACACCTGAGCAACCAACACTTCCACTGCAAATTCGATGTTCAGCTCACAAAATTTAAAACATCTTTCTGTCGCAGACAAAGTTTTCCAGAGGAATTAATGGAAAAGTAAAGCACATAATGACAGAAGGCACTGGGTTTAGAGCAGCACGCTCTTTTTGCTTAAAAATCAACAAGCTGTGGGCAAAACCTGAAGAAAATTAAAAGGAAGTATAAAATCCAAGGGAAGAAAATGCACAGGAATGGAAAAATCATGAGGGACATATTTTTCACCCCAGGGCTGGCAAACTGGATGAGAAGCAGTTCTTCAGAGAGCAATTCAATTCCTTTTGCTGCACACATTGCACATATTTTGGCTGGTGGTATTATTTGCATCACCAGCTCCTAAGGCTTTCTGAACAGAGCACCAGGAGTCCTTTGACTATCAAGTGAGAGCCATTAAATAGTACTTGCTTCTTAAAGATGTCTCAGATTGTCACCAGTGATTTGTCATATCAGAGATTCATCAGAAGGCAAAAAAAAATCAAGCAGTACTGACCAAGAAGAAGATTAATGAATGACCCGGTGCTCAGAAATTTGCAAAGCATAAGGAGCATAAACACAAAGATGTCAGGTGTTCTTTACAAGTGTTAGTGGTTGCCACTGCCCATCCCACCCGACATCTTTGTTCGCACACAAGAGGACAGCTGCACCCTCACCCAGACCTTCTCTACTCTGTACTCCGTGCAGCTGTACACATCTGCACAAACACTGCACATTCTTACCTGGAAGTACCTCATACGCACGCTGCTCAGCCCTCCAAACTTGGGCAGGATGTAGAGGAGTTGGAATTCAGCCTCTAAAATGTTTAAGTATTTGGGGGAGCTGAGACAAAAAAGGACATGGTAGCCTGTGTAGAAGGCGGGGAAGCACCCCTGGCTTCCTCCAGGTGGGCAGTCAGTGGCAGAATGGCACCAGCTCCGTTTGGATTACAGAAAAGCTCTCCCATTTAGTTTCATTTTCCTTAAATATTAAGGATTAGTCTCTGACAACTGCAGCAGTTAAATACACATAACTCCTTGGATATGGTTTTTTAGTTAAGTAGATGGTCCAAAGTTTAGCATCCCTTCCTTTTGCCTGTCCTGAAGGGCTGTCAGTATAACCAGACACATTTCAGACTGTTGGCAAGGCTCAGAAATGAACCTTTGCGTTGTGACCAAGTGTCCTGGTTTCAGCTGGGACAGAGTTAATTTTCGTCCTAGTAGCTGGTAGGGTGCTGTGTTTTGGATTTAGTACTAGGAGAATGTTGATAACACACTGCTGTTTCAGTTGTTGCTCAGCAGAGCTTACACCAGTCAAGGACTTTTTCAGCTTCCCCTGCTCTGCCAGGGGCACAAGAAGCTGGGAGGGGGTGCAGCCAGGACAGCTGACCCCAACTGGCCCAAGGGCTGTGCCAGACCATAATGACGATGTCATGCTCAGTACATAATCTGGGGGAAGGAGGAAGAAGCGGGGGGGACGTTGAGAGTGATGGCGTTTGTCTTCCTAAGCAACTGTTACGCGTGATGGAGCCCTGCTTTCCTGGGGATGGCTGAGCACCCACCTGCCCATGGGAAGTGGTGAATGAATCCCTTGCTTTGCTTTCCCTATTAAACTGTCTTTATCTCAACCCACGAGTTTTCTCACTCTTCTGATTCTCTCCCCCATCCCACCGTGGGGGAGTGAGCGAGCGGCTGCGTGGGGCTGAGTTGCCAGCCAGGGTTAAACCACGACACCAAGCAGGAGCACGCACCATCCATTACTGTGACTCCTCAGTGAGGGTGTTACCTCCAGCTACAGGAGCACTAACTTTCTCGCTATTTATGCCACACCAAGTTGCACCTGCCCCACCTTACACCAGCAAAGCCCTCATGTTTTGCCTACGCATGCAAAGGAGGTTGGGACCCCCGTGAGCAGGCAGTAAACACTCTAATGTCACTACATTTTTATTATATGTACATATATATATATATATATATAAAATACAGAAAAGCCTTTCACAGCCAAGGAAGGAGAACAAATAGGTAGTGCTATGACAACCAGAAATGGAGAAAGACATCTTACGGTGAATAAGCTGCCAGCTCACTCACGTTAGGAAGAGGACACGTAAAAGCAAAGTTCCAGGAATACAGACAGTGGGGAAAGCTCACACCAAACCCAGCATGGAGACACAGCCCCGTCCCTTGTAATTCCTAATCCCCACAGCTGTTGATTCTCATTTCTAGACCAACAGCTTCAACTGACTCCACCTCCCTCGCTTAGGGAGGCTTCCTCTATTTCCACTGTGATGGAAGACCAAAGTGTGATTTGGAACAGAATAGCCGAACCATCTCCAAAGCCTACTTGTACCTCACCTACTTCTGTATCTCATTCCACTGTCTGACTCCAATCCATACCTTTAGAAGCCACAAATCTCAGCTCAAGTCTTCCGTATTTCTTGATGGACTTTAACTGACGTTTAGCACATTGGATCCTGCGATACAAAATTCACCAATCTTGTCAACTCCAGCACAGTAGAATATTACTGCCCTCTTTCTCACATTTACATCCTCAGTCTTAAAGAAGTAATTCAAAACACACAGCCTGTTTTTAACCTATTCCAAGTATTTATTTTGCTAACACCTCCTTTGCAGATCTTGAAGTACGTCTGGTGTTACTGCTGCTTCCTTCTGGACACAGTCACTACAGAGTCAGTCCTCTACCGCCAGGTATCCAGAAGATCATTTTTTCTATCTCAAATGTCTCATCTTAGTCTAATTTTCTGCTCCTACTTCTGTTCCCTGGTGGTTACTTTGGTCCTTCAGAAAACCAGAAAATTAACACGGTTTGAATATTATTTGTATAGGAAATGAAACTCAATCACATGGCACTGTAGCAGGATACTTAACTAATCTTTGATTTCAGAGAAGCTCACTGTATGAAAGCTAACACAAAGGTGCCCAAAGTTTCCAAGGCAAAAGATCAGACTTGGCAATTTGCCAGATATGTGAGGGCTGAACAAAATTTGCATCCCTATTTACATAAATACTGCAATCACTATAGTTTAGACTGGAAAAGAATAAGTTCTTAGTCTAACCGCCAGTTTTCACACACTTCTGACTTTCCAAAACATTCACCTCAGAGGCTGAAATATTCCATGCTAGGTCCGTATTTAGAGGATGTTACTTATTTTAAAAGGGCAAACCACGCTCCTTCAGCCATTTTAGGTTCTCAGAACTCACCACACAATGACACGGAAGAAAGAACTCAAGGAAAAGAAAGAAATCAATGACAGTAACATGTGTGAGTTGCCACGTATTAAGCCTTTAAATTAGCATTCTTGTTAAAAAGATCAGTAGCCCTTGTTCAGGAATAAAGGCACATCCAGGTGGCAAAGTTAATGCAGAGTACATACGGTGCCCATTTTACGCCACAGTAGCTGCTCCGGGTTAGCCATCTCTACAGTTCCTGTCATGAAGACTTCAGTAGCATCGCTGGGTTTCAATCCAGTTGGTGGTGGCAACACAGAGTGGGAACGCAGTTTAGGATGATACGGTGGGGATCAGTCTCCACATATTACGCTAGTTCTGTATGTGCCCAATGTGAAGCCTATGAAATATTTGTGATATGGAAGGTCCATTGCACCACACTGTCCAAACAGATTAAAATAAAAACGAGCAACCGCCCCAAGTGGCTTGCACGTTATGGTTGTAAGTTCCCAATCAAAACTGGGAAATCTTAAATTTCTTCTGTGAAGTCAGCTATACTGAACATTTGTAATAATTTGTTTTTATTTCAGATTCCAAGTTAAATAAAACCTGTATTATTTGCTATGACTAAACTCGAGCAACTGCCAAACATTTAGAAAACCTGAGTGACCACAGAAAATTCCAATCCAATAGGGCCAACAAATAAGGAAATACTAATATATCATTAAAATTTGCCTTTATTTTTCTTACAGGAGAATTCTACACAAACCAAGGTGACTCTGTTTTACAAGACTCTCTTCCCAATACACTAAATTTTCAAGAGGATCACGAACAGTATAAAACTGTAAATAACTTCTCCTGTTGAGGACTACAGAAAAGTTTCTTCAGTTGTTGTAATCTTGGAGAGCCTGAGCCATGAAAAGCTTGCCCAGGTTCTGCGCATTGAACTCCTTAATATTCTGGCAGTAGGTATTAATTTGACCTGTCAATAGGAAAGAAGAGTAAACCCTTGTCAGTTTTGAAATTCCAAAAGACGTCCTAGAACATAATTTTTAAAAAGCTAAATGTACATAAATCATTCAGGATTTATACAGAGAAGCAACCAAACCAGCTCAACTATTCTACACTTAGGAATTTTACATTTTCAGTATTCCCAAATAGGTTTGGGAAGAAGAAGAAACTAAATTAGCAGAATAGGTAAACTGGTATGCTCAAAAATCCCTTAATTTTCCTACAATTCTATTATGTACAATTTCTGAAAAGACATATGACAATAAAAAGAATAAACAATTCTTGCTGCTGTACTGGAAGCTTAATCACATTAATTGTTCAATTTCGTTGCTCTAAAAATACTACAAGACTGAATTTCAGTTCTGTTCTTATGCATCTGCTGTCCCTATTAAAAGACTTGTAACAAGTATTTTTCAGTAGCAGACTGAAAATTGCAGTCCTCCTGTTTGGCATATTGCTAGCCCTTTTTTTCCACCTAACAGTTCACTTTATTAGCCATTTCAAAAATCATCAGGGTATGAGGACTTGTCAGTGCTTTACAAATCAAATGTGCCCATCAAAATGTTTTTATACATGTACTGCTACAAGTTATTTCCCTTGTTAGCTAGGAATAGCAAAACTTGAAGCCAGTTTAATCAAAATTAAGATTGTTTAGGAGGCCAATAAACTCTCAATTTAATGCTCTATTTGAAAAGCTTTTAAATGCCTCAGAGACAAAAGAGCTAAGTTTCATTCTTTATCCACAAACCTTACTTCATCTAAGTTGAAGTGGATGCTTTCAATTCTTCCCCTGACTATGGTAAAAGAATAAATGAAGAGAGTGCTTTGGCTGAAAACTGTTTTTTCCTTTAATAGTTTTCAATTCCTCCTCTTGTAAAAGATGATTCATCCTAAGCTATCACTTTCATTAAACATACACACTTTCTGTTGCATTAAGCTATGCTAAAGCTGAATGTTTAAATACTTCAGTGCTGCTAGGATTCATTAACTGGTAAAAACTATCAAAACAATAGTTTTTGAAAGACTCTGGAAGGAATAATAAATCAAGAGCATTATTTCTTCTAAGAGCAGCACTTCTAAGCAGTGTGAAACAGTATCAATATTAAAATAATCATCTCTTGGTCACTCCAAAATTTAAGAGTTCACTTTTTTGTTTTTAATGTCAAAGCACTCTCTTCTGTACACTAAATTACCAGGACTTTGGTTTAATTTTGTCTCAGTACAAAACAAGGCAATAGCTAACTGATCCAAAAAGCCTGCCATAGTTAAACAGTGTGCTTTCTCATGACATTTTCCAAATTTAGTTTACTTAGCAGGGCACTTAGGTTTTCTGCTCTCTGTTGCCACTGTGAGGTCCCAGATATTTTTACCCTTCCAGGAGGCACAGGACAGGCACTGACTTTTGTACCAAACTGTGGTTACGTACTGCAGCACACCAGTAAACTGAAGAAACTGGGAGTTGGGACCTGTACCTATGCTTTGTTCCCATTTACATTTTCATTCACTTTGGGGTGCAGGAAGATGGGGATAGTTTCCCTAAAACTCTGGCTGTGGAAATCAAATAAATTATCCCAATTCTGTGTGAAATTAAAAGTAAAATCTTCTCAACTGCTGCAATAGCCAGTTCAATACCTAGGGATGTTATCAGTAACTTAGGGCTGCAGGCAACTGCACTTCCAACCCAAACAGCTTATTCCTGCTTCTTATTCCAGCCCCCCAGCTTCTGGAATTGACGGAGGAGCTGGGGTACGAGCACAGGGAGCTGCTTATTGACTGCACTGGTTGTTACACCTAGGCAGAAAGCCTCCTCCATGGGGCATTTCTCCAGCTCTCATTTAAAATCCCATTTTGTCCTCTCAGAATGGAGCCAGGAAGAGGCTCTGGCTGCTGCTCCTGCCCTTTCCCATTAACCCAGGAGGCACAGAAGGTCAAGCAGGAGCTAGGTACCATGGAAAAGAAAGAAAGAGAGGGAGAAAGTCTCCATACATCAAGTTTAAAGCTTTATACATCTGTTCTGGTTAAACACAGTGGCTTGCTTTCAAAAAATTACATGTGTTCATATCTGCATGGACAACATGCCTCTGTTACTTACCTAGATGGTTTAAAGTTCTTCTATGCATGGAAGCTTACTTTCTAACAGAGGCATGGACTGCCTACTAGCATTAATGTTGGATTTTTTTAGCTTTTTTTTTTTTTTTTTTAATACTTCAGACACTAGGGCTGTATCACAGGTTGAAACCACTGCCTTTGACCACATGAAGCACAGTATTTGGAATGCTACCAATGCCAAAACATCACACCATAATGGCAAAGGTGATGAAAAATTGAGATGCTTCCTAAGGTAACAACTGCACTTCTTCCCAAGCTAACATTCATATATGAAAAGATGAGTTGAAGTGGCTGCTAGAATGTTACCTGCAATAAGTAGTGACTCCATCCTTGGAGGAGGCTGTGGAGGTTTGAAAAGTTTATTGATGTCCTCCTCAGGAAGAGGGGCTTCTCCTCGGCTTTGACGCTGTATATTTTCTTGCTGACGTCTCTGCTGGTACTGAAAATAAAGCAGCAGAAACAGAATGCAACAGGACTTCCAAAGGAGCAGAAAGCTTTTCTTTCCAGGTGCTCTTTACCTAACCAGCAAGTATGTTTTCAAAATTATACTTATCCAGTGCAATTCAATTTATTTCAAATAATGCAAATGCAATTCACAGTTTATTTCAATTCAGTGGCAACAAGCATTTCCCCCCCCCCCAGGTTGGCACCTTAAATGGGCACTGGAAAATTACGTGGTACTGAGGTGGTGGGGTTCATTTTTAATTTTTTTCTATAGAGATAAATACTGTGTCTGATAGGAAGAATACAGCATGGTAGACAAAAGCATCCATTTCCCCATGCAAAAAGAAGAAAACAAGTTTGGAATATGTAGGTATGAGAAGCCATTACCTCAAATAGTTACACAAACCAGAAACATTCAATTTTATGCAAGTTAAAGGTCAAAACAATATTAATGTGAAAGGGGAAAGGAACTTGATTAAACAAGGTGTTTTAAGCCAAAAAATATTAACTCTAAACTGAGAACAAAGTGGAGGCTGAAACAAAGCGAAACAGCTCATTTCTCCATTCCAGTTATTTAGATATTCTGCCACTTTGATGCCGTTTCTTTGTGGGTTACTAGAGAATAGACTAGAGTAGCAGTTTGCAGAAATTATTCTGCTATTAAAAAAATAATATCAGATTTATTTTCAGTGCTTCCCTTTGCCATGTAGATTACTCAAACTTTATAAAAATTAAGGCAGACCATTTCTTGCAGAAGTCCATACATTCAAAAACATGTATGTGAGACTTCATACTGTATGTCACAGCCAGGAATTAGTTGTAAGGTTTGTCTATCGAAGCCCTCATATTCAACACACACACACACACACACAAAATCTTTAAAATAAACAGGCCAAAGAGTACAGGGTGTTTTCTCTCACTTACTTAAATGTATCTGTGCATAAGAGCCTGAAAACAGTTCATACTTGGTGGCATACTCAAATGAAGTAATTTTTTTTCCAGTAGTAGTGACAAATACATGTTTTTGGACAATGTTAAAAATAAAATCTTAAATGCCCATATTTGTATGTGAATTGCATGTAGTTTCTTCTTTCTTTGCATTACCCCATTCACTTCTCAGCAGTCTGCCTATTATTCTCTATTGAAACGGCTTGCTCTTAATCACAATTGCTCCACTTTAAAAATGAAGTTAAGACCACTAACTATGCTGCAATGAGCCACTACTAAAGCAGCTATAGTTAGTAAAGAAATGAAGCGAGACACCATGGAACCTACTTTGCTCTGCTTTTCAAAATAAATAGATCCCCTTGTTACTAACAAAAAGCTTTGAAGTGGATGCCATCTTTCTATTCAAATTAGGCAGCAAAGGAAAATAAATTTTCTGAAGATAACATGCATGAAGCTTCTATGTCCTCAGGAATTACAGAGACCACTGATCATGTGCTGCTGCCCTAAAGTACTCCCTGTTCAAGCTACACTTTACTTCAGTGAAAAAAGCCAATTTTGATTTTAAAAGAGTCAGTGATGAAGCATTTTACATGAACCACAGGTGCTCTTTTTAATAATTAGCTACTTCGTGCAGCAGTACCTGCAATATTTTATCTTTAAAGTGGCCTAGCCCATTTTCAGTTGGCCAATATTGAATCTTGTCATATCTCTGTCTGCTAGATTAAAGAGTTCAGATTTATTTTTCACGCAGGTACATCTTGAGTAAGCAAGTCACTCGTTAATTTATCACATGAAGTGAACTGTGTTCACTGAGATCTGCTTTCCAGGCTTTTAAATCATTTTCATAGTGCTTTTTTCCAATTTACCAGCATTCTTCTATAATTAGACACAGTATTGCTTTATCAAATGCAGCGACAGCAAATAAAGTAATGCCGTCTCCAAATCACAGATCGGGACCTCGGGAGGTCACTTTGTCCAACCCCTCTGCTCAAGCAGGGCCACCTAGAGCCAGTCTCCAAACTCAGTATTCTTTAATCAGACTATTTTGGATTTTAGAGAGGCCCCCTGGCATCAGGAATTAAATCAGCATCACCTGATCAGAATCACTATGTACTGATGCAAAACATGACTAAAATGTCATTTCTGCTCAGAGAACGTTCTCCCGTCTTTTAAACATGGACTGTGTTTCTTTATTTCTAGGTGCATGACTACATGTGATGGTAATAAAGCACCATTTGTTTTGGAACAATTCACTTGTAGTTTCAGCTCTCCCATTTCATTTACTAAACCTCTAATGTCCGTGTCCACAGTATATTTATCAATGATTTTGGTTTACCATAAATCTATTACAAACATGTAAAATAGCAAAGAAAGACCAATCCACACTACATTCAGCAGAAGTGAATCCATTTAATAATTCCCCATTAACACATTTTATAAATCTACTTATTGGATACATTTCTGTAAGAATTTTTATCTTACTTAGACCCAAATTCATCTGTCTTAGGTAACATCACCCAAACCATATTTTGTGGAAAAAAATCCTCTCATTCAGGTTTTCCATGTTACCAACCTGGTGTTTCTGCTGCTGCTGTTTGCTTACATTCCTCAGGTAGGTATTGTATTTAACAATGTCTTGGCTCATCTCATCCACTCTATCCATCAGCAGCTGCAGACTCTTCCCCAGGTGATTACTGAAACACAAGAAACAGTTATGAAATATTGAATTTATTAAAAATAAAAAAAAGGTTTCAAATTAATTTCAAATCACTTGACCAGCATTTCTATACTAATGGCACAGTTTGCAGATTTTTAAGTTCCTGGTTATCTTTGTTCATGTATTTATTTGATGATACTTTACATGGCATCTCCTTCCCTAGCATCTTTGCCACATTTAAGTGGTTTGGCCTTTGTACGGAACCTCATAGGTTTTTCCTCATTAGGAAAAAAACAATGCCTTGCATGAATTTACTGACATTACAGATGCAGGTCAAACATTTAAAAGAAAAAGTCTGATGCTTTTGTGACATGCAACCCTGAACAATGTTCCAGGAGATTTGTTCAAAGAGTTTGGTTTCAAGTTACTGCTAGCTTTTTCACAAATATTTAACTATCCCACTGCAGGGATAGTTAAATATTCTTCAGAACTCCATCTCATTAACTAGTCTATCAAACCACACCTGGAAGTTCAGCAGACATCGCTTGATCTTAGCTGTTGAGAGGGAGTGTTGCGTCCAGTCCAGCCAGCTCCACATTCCATACCATAGGCAACATGGAAGCAGCTAGGCTGGGCGCGTCCAGTTCCAGTTATGCGATCTACTGCCTTGGCCAGACAAACGCAGTCTGTTAAACAACTTTTATTGTAACCATTTTTAGCAATGGATTCAGTATTTTGCAGGAATGTTCAACTTAAGGTATAGCTTCCAAGTTAAAGTTTTGGAAGTTTTTAGGTTGGTGCCCATGGAGACAGTATTCATCCTAAATTGTGTTTACAGGGTAGCGCAGTAAAAGAAGGATACTTAGTGCTCTCTGTTGATCCCTTTGATCAGAAGCTAGTTTGTTGGCTCTGATCTAAGCCTTACCCAGTCCTACTTGGCTGAAGACCAATGACTCAAAAAGCTAAACTCCATCCTTCTCCTCCTCAACTGAAATCCACTGCTTTTCATAAATGTTTCTTTCAAATAAAAAGTTCAGTGCACTTCTATGTCAGAATCATATCCTTCAGTCACTGCTTCTCCACACTATCTGAGATTCTTTCTGCCTTTTACAATGCATCCTACAGCCTACGGACTGGGGAAACTCTTAACTGGGAGAGACATAAAGTGAAAAGGGAACCACATACGTAATAGTATGCACATCACTTTTTAAGTATAAATTATTCCCCAAATCCATAAAACTCATGGCTGGAGACAGAAGCTGGTAACGTACTGGGGCACTAGAGGATAACTGCTGAGAATGTAGCTAAGGACACCCTTGCCTCCGAGTACTAGGACGGCTATCTCATTAGCTGAGCTGCCTGCCCACCAAACAAAAGGCTGTATCAGTAACTTCAGACCACAATTATTTACAAGCCAGAGTTTTAAATCTCAGCTGCATACAGGGGCAGATGGTGAAGAGGACTTCAGCTACACAGCAGCAAGAAAGGCGCCACTATAATAATTATTTTTAAACTTCTTGGGGTTTTTTTGGTGGAACATTTCAAGCACATGTTATTTAGAACGGTGGAATATTGCCATGGCTTAGGGGTGTGCGTACTTTCAGGTTTTTATAGAGTTTATATTATACCGAGTTGGTGTTAGAACTGGATATTATCAGAAATGATTATGTAGGTACACACTAATAGCCTTGTAGGGTATGGGGACATCAGGAATACATAATTATTTTACAGATAGTGTCCGCATGAAATATAGCTGGTTACAAAGCATGATTTTATGTGAATCTCTTTGGGACCAGCTTAGTACCGCAGAATACAGAAACAGAGAGTTATTGTTAGAAGTCGCAGTAATATAGTGTTTGCTCTCATTGCCAGGGAAACAAAAAGCTAAAAACAGATAACTTAAACAGATGTGAACTGAGACATGAAGTGATAAGTATGCTGCGAATACAGGGCCAGCTTTTTCCTCAGTTCTCATGTGGTTGATACCCCTTTTTTTCCTCCCTCTCTTAAAAAACCAGAAAGACCAATAGGAAGTAATTTGTAAAAATGTATACATACAATGTTTAAGCAAGTTTTATTCAGCTGAAGTTTATTCTGGTGACATTTAGGAAGTTAAATCGCATTGCTCCAGCCCGGAAGACTCATCATACACTTACTTAGCCCAAAGGCTCTTTTAGGTTCCTCCTTACCTTGTGCACTCCCCTACAGCAGATCTCAAAGATGACACTGACAGGTACCTAAATGCCACCTATGCATCTATACAACTAAAAAAATTAAAAATTAAAAAAAAAAAATTTGTAAGAAAAAAGGGGGTGCCAGTAAATACTGCTCACATCACCATCAAGACTCACTTTCCTACAAGGCCCTGCGACCGTCAAACGTAGACAACGAGGAGCTCAGCACTTGCATTTGTTGTTGTTCTGAGGGCATCGATAATAAACAAACTGCATTTTTAATGGATGCATTTCAGTCAGCCGATTCAGCGAAAGAGTCAATTAAATTGAGTTTACATTTAGATTAGCGAGTAGTGTAGACCAACAGGAACAGATCTATAAAACAAAACAGCTGGTGCTGAGAAACCAATGTCCACGCTACATGCGTTTCAGGGGGGTTTCTGATCACTAGTCCTGACGTGGTCCAGTGATCTGAAAGCCCATTAGCGGCTGAAGCACAGTAGGTACCCTCTGAAAGCCTATTTTCTGTTTAGTTTCATCTGAAACAAGTCAGGTCTGAGATCACCCAGTGGTGATGACCTCAGCATGCTCTTGAATTGAACTAAAAGACATAGCTCCACCTTAAGACAGCACCAGGAGACCACCACGCCTCAGGTATCAGTGAATCTTCAGGGGAGAAAAGTATCAGCTGCAGAATTGCTATCGTAATAAGCATCAGAAAGTCCAGGCACGGGGAGTGTGTTCTTTTAGGGGGAGAAATATAGATAATAAAAGGGGAAAAAACAGAACGGAGCTTCTCCTGCAGTTAGGACAGTCAAAAAATATCTATCGTGTGGATTCTTACACATTTGATGAAGAAACAATCTAAGGTGAGAGCACTCCTTCACCTGAATTGTTATTAGGATCACTCACTCGTAGTGAGTGACCTGTAAAACTTCTAGAAATTTATCATTTGAGACTTATCTGTGTAGCTTGGATGACATACTCAAAAATGCCAAAAAAGCAAACTGTTAAAGGTAAACTGTCAAAGTCTGTTTAGAAAAAAAACAGACTGGAAAGTATAGCCTGCAAAGCGATTTCTTGGGCTGCGCATTTTTGCTGTAACAGCCTTATACTTGATGGGGTATAATCCTTCACCCAAAAGGGCTGATATGAAATTAAGTCCTTGACACATGGATTACTTCTGATTCCTTGTTTAACAATTATCAAATACAAAGGGCAAATAATTCTGAGGGTGAGAAGTAGAAACCTGCGAACAGAGTAGCCTAATCTGCAGCTAACAGCCACGGTACTTTGGGTCTTGTTCTTCCCACTGGCGAGCCTTGCATTTGGCGGTGTTATGGTCCAGCATCCACAGGAGGAAAAAGCAACAACTATGCATTAACCAAACTCACGGATCACTCGCTACACGAGGGCATCCTGCTAGGATAGAGATCTGGCTAAGAGACCCATGTGCAAGCCTCCCTCTTCCTGAGGGAATGCTCGTACCACCCAGGCCCTCCCTTTGCGGATATGTTTTAAGGACAGCAAAGGTGCAGTTTGCTGTTGCAAGCAAAGCCAGTTTAAGAGATTCCAGCACCAGCATCCTCCTGCCGCTCCCCCCTGCGTTGCCCAAGGATTACAGCACTCTCAGCTGTATGGATTCAGCTGTTTGCGTGGGCACACTTCAAACTCTTTCAGTGAAATAGTCTACTGTAAATGCAAAACCACCCTCTGTTGGGGTTTCTTTTTTTTTTTTAAGGGAGACTGAGGGAAAGGCTGGAAGGGAAGAGTATCAGCCTGACTTTTTCCACCAAAGTATTCCACAAAGCTATTTGTACAGCCATATTCTGAAACAGATGAGGGAATAAAAATCTTTGAGGGTGGGAGGGGTATAGAGATGAAATGGGGGTAGTGGGGAGGAATGATGCAAGCAGCTGGGGCTGGAACCTCAAACTGGCTCCGCTTCTGTAGGATTCATAATGGGGAACTACACATGAAGCCCACATTTACTTCAGCATCTTTAATCAGGACAGGACTCCAGACACACACTCGCTAAAGGTCTGAAACACCCAAAATGCAGCTTCAAGTCAGACACCAAAGCTTCAAAGAGAGGCAGCAATTCACATCGTTCTCAGCTTCCCGTGTCCTGCTCATTGGTTTTAACAGTCTCCACACACAGCTCAGGGGCCTCAGCTTGCACTTTTGGAGAAGCCCACCTACCTCCACTGGCCCAGGAGGGAGCAGAGACGCCCAGCCTCCGAGATCTGAATCACTGCGCTGCACCCATGCACCTAATTTTGGGGTATAACAATTCTGAAGCTGGAGGTGTCCAGAAAAGATGGTCCCCTAAACTCTCATACCATCACCATAAATGGATCCCCTCACTCCATTTCATTTTGCTTTGCACCCTGGCAAAGGAAGACGAGAAAAGGGAACAGCAAAAGCAAGCATAAGAAAATGCTGAGTCTGCTGCCCCGTTTTTCCACTTTCTATCAGCTCTACTGAGGCCCCTGGCAGAGTCACTGTTATTTGGGAAAGGTGCCACCCTGTGCAGCGTTTCTCTTCCTGGTGGGAACAGCTTTGGGTGGATTAGAGAGGTACCACTGGGGAAAGCACATCTTTTTGATTAAACATTTCTAAGGAACGTTCCCACCGCTTAGCAGAACTTGTTTACATCTCAGCATTTCAGCCCGAGTTCAACCTGTGCTCTTTTTAAGAGGATTTTGTTTGAATGAGATATCTAAGTCAGGAGCTCCATTCCCTTTTCTACTCTGACTTTGATGTGTGCCTTTGGGCAACACATTTACCCTCTCTGTGTCAGCTTCCCCCATCTGCAAATTAGAGATTTTCATAATTATCTTAATAATCCGTTAAGCACATTGAGATTTCTGAATAAGCAGTACAATGTATAAAGGTTAATATTGTTTTCGAAAGCCAAAGTAACCCTCCTCATGTCACTTTTGCAAAAATACTGCATCTGATGTTTGAAAAATCTATCTGCCAAGTACATGTTAGTGCAGTAAATGTTCAGCACATGTTTGCTTCTACTGACGCACACTATTAGAAAAATTGCTTGGGACAAATTGAGATATTATAGAACAACGCTATTATGAAGCTAGACCACAAAAAAAGCTTTTTTTAATTTAAACTAGATCATCAATAGAATAGAGAAGAGATGGATGAGAATGGGAAAGTTGGTTGTAATTATTTCTCTGAAGATCTGGAACATTATCTGACAGGATTTTAATTCTTGAGTCTCTATCAAAAGACTGGCAGTACTCCAAGGTCTTCAAGACATTTTGGTCCTTAAGGGTAGCAGGAGGATAACAGTTTGAGCAAAAGGCCTTTACTTGCTATTACTTGCTAGCCTTGTGCTAGTCTGCCTTCAACTTCTTCCCCTAGAATATTCCAGTCAATTCAGATTTCACAGAAGAAACACAAATTTATGCCCCAAAAGGTAAACTACAATTATCACAAATGTACTTCAAAAGGAGAAAGATATTAAGGTGCAGACAAAGTACCTCAAAAAGGCACAGCTTCTAACTCAGACAAGGTGGGTGGCTGAACATGTGAGAATCTGGATGAAACAAACTCTCCAGAGAACAACTATGGGTAAATAATTTCATTGCCAAAACCATTGCTTCAGAAGATTAAAAAAGGTTCAGGGATACTCCCAAAGGACAAAAACAAAACCCCCAAAACACTCCCTAGCCCCCAACCCCTCACACACCCCCTCACGCCAAGCAGACAAAGCTACTGCCAACTAATTCTACAATAGCAAAGTTAAGTGAGGAAGCAATGCACCAAAATTAGAAGTTGATACCTGAGATGTTTTAGCCACAAGACAAAAATAAGGAAATGCAAAATGAAAACTCCAGAATAGTGGGGGTTTGAAGGCCCCTACTTCAGGCAATATATTTTTTGAGAGAGTAATCTTAGGTTTTTAATTCAAGTAAAAACTAGTTAAATATTTCAGCAGGCAGTATAAGTCACTCTACCTTGAATAAATGAGCATTAAAATGTTTTAATTTCCCTCTCAGTTATATCAATGTAAGATATCACTGAATGTAACCTGCCTCGTAATTAAAAGCAGCTATAAAAAATAAAAAAAAAAAAAAGACACTTAAAAAACCTGCAAATAAACCCATTGGGGTAATTTCCAAAACTTTTCTCTGCTTCAAACAAAACTGAGCACCTTAAGTTCCTCAAATAGACCAGGTGAGCCAGAAGAATGCTGCCAAGAAAGACAGTTCATGAGACATAATTCAGAAATACCTCTGAAAACCGTTGAATCTGTTGAATTAATTCCCCATTAGTGGGAAATTCTAGACTTCAATAAGCTCAAGAAATTGCTGCCAGTATATAGGATAGTAGCTGTTTAAGTTCAAAGAAACACACTTAATTGGAAAGGCACTTTTAAGCAGGTTTATCAAGAATCCAGTTCCACCTGTGTCGCCATCAGGAACAGTGCTGCACTACTCCCAGAAAACACCTGTTGAAAAGAAACTTTGGTTCGTTAAGACAAGAGTTCTCATCTTCTCCTGTTGCGAAGGCTTCCTAAACACAAAGTATGGAGTTTCCTTTTTCTTTTGGGCTCATGTTTTTCTTGTTCACTGCTCATCTCATTTACAGATGTGAGGACCAACACAAAAGCCTGTCTTGCACCATCATTCCACAAAGGAAATTAATTTGTGCAGTTCTTATCTTTAATCTTGAGTCAGGGCAATGGTACGGAACAGTTACTACGTAAGATGTAAAGCTGAGGAAAAACTTCAACTGTGGTTTGTGATCTATTCAAATTAATTTCCATTTCCAGAACCATATCATGTGACTAGCAGAGGCCCGTGCTAGGATCCAGGGTGCTGGGTAATCCCAACCCCTTTTACAGGAGCAAACTCTTAGAAGCAATCAAGGCTAATGCTGTCAGGTCACCTGGAAACCTGCTGTATCCTCAGCACAGTCCTCCTTTTCCAGTGAAGTGGTAGAGCTCATGAGGAATCAGTCACCTACATCCAGTGCCCACTCTAAAGCAAAGGCTTTGTGATCTTTGAACAAGGAAAGAGCCTGACAGAAAGCCTGCAAAGTCAAGCAGACTGAACATCTTGGCAAAAATTCTTCACTTCTTTAATTCCAAGGTGCGAAGTCACAACTTTACTGGATGAAATTATTGACTAAGTATCTCTTGTGACATGTGTAAACTCCCTGGGGCAGGGTTTAACCCTGTACCTGTTGTCTCTTGGCCAATTTCTCTGAAAGCGATCAGGTCCCTCAATACATCCACATAAGCTCAAGTAAAGAAAATAGAGTGGAAAATTTCTGCTAATGCAGGCAACATATGGACCACTAGCAATATGGATCCATTAACAGCAGCCTTACATGATGGGGCAGGGGGAGAAGCCACTAGCATTCAGATTACTTGGTTGTCAGAGGGGATCAGAATCTTGGCAGACAACACCTCGACATAAAAAGAGTTACACCCTAAAAACCTATTAGTGAATAGGTTCTTAGAATCCCAGTTTCTACATGCAACAAGATACTGCATCATGGTGTGTATCTGGTTATTTTGGTCAGCCCAGTAATAATCCAGTTAACCGTACTGTGTTGTGGTAAGATTTAAGCACCACCAAATTTCTGATCATACTGCTAGAGGTCATGCCTACTTTGTTATCATAAAAGTATTTTCAGGGCAAAGTGCTACAAGAACAAAATGTTATTCTTAGACAGAGTTATGAGAAGATCATTCTAGAAACTCTTGAACAATTTCTGGTATCATGAATGCTGGCTGTCATGACAATCAGTCTGAGCATTTTTGCAGGTTTCTCAGACAGAGGCTTTATTATTTTTATTTTATTTTCAAATGCATCCTGCTACCAAAAAAGAATAAATGTAATTTATTTTTCATTAAAGTAATTTATAGAATTACTTAAAGAATATTTAACAAAACCAATTTTTATTTCCAGATCTATTTCCCGGAGTTTTCTGAATGCCAATATTTTCTTGAAGAAATATTACACTAGTGAAAAGATTATACACTTCAAGCAGTACAGAAATATGAGCATTACAGACTGAATTTAGTCCTTGAATCTAATGCTATAGTTTTACCATGCAGCAAAAGAACATGAAGGGTAAAGTCTTAACCCCATTAAAAGTCAAGGCAAAGCTTCCATGAACTGTAATGAGACTGGGATTTCACCCAAGGTGTTAAACTGTGGTTTGGGAAAGCGCATAAAAATACATCCATTATTGTAACAAGTACTTACCTGCTAGCCAGACTGAGCAATTCATGTCTATCGGCTACTGCGGATTTCTTTTCCAGTTCCCATAACATCACATTGATCAGGTATGAATTCTTAATTACAATGGGCACTTCTTCAAACATGTTTTCATAAGCAATATTTGCTTTTTTCAAGCTGTGAAAAGATTTTTAAAATATGTATTACTATAACCAGTAACTCTCTTGTTCTTTTTGTTGAATTGTTGCTGCAACAACAATTGGCAGTTTTGTAAAAACTCTTGATTTTCATAGTTCCACAATCAAACAACAGTCAAGTTTTGGTAAGAGAGCATTTGCATGGCAAAACCTCACGTTTACAAAGACTAGAAAAAGCTGCTCTAGGAAAAACTCTCATAAGTTAAGCAGCTGCTGTGCTTGCTAATACATTACTTACATGAAAAAGCCTCCAGCAAAAGACTGTACTGACAGGATTAACTCTGCCCCTTCCAAAATATTTTACTGATTTCCCTGCCATCAGGGTTTCTTAAATTGAAGTAAACAGTTAGTTACCACATGACACTGAAATACCTTTAAAGTCATAACTACTACAATGAAAAACAATTTCCCCAATAGCTGAATAATTAAAATTTCTAGTGACCAAAAATTAGATTGACAAAATAGTGTGTGTTTTGGAATAATTAAATTCCATGGTGGATATTAAAATGTAATATTTCGGTGTGTATTTTTTTTACAATATACAAACTACTATTATTGCTTTTATAATAAAGTAGACAATAATACCTTTCATAAAATCTGGAAATAAAAGCATGATCTGTAAGTTTCTAAGGAGATATAACCTTAACTTCTTTATATGCATATTGGATTTTGGAATAAAAACTTTTGCTTTTTGCCTTCCTCCCCTCCTTCCCCCCCCCCCCCCCTTTTTTTTTTTGCTAAGCACAGATTTGTTTGTTCATCATGGAAATGTTATGTTTAGACACCAAGCAATGAAATGGTTCTGTTTTTCCTCAATGAAGGAAGTTTAACAAGTGCTTGTGCTTTTGCCATTGAACACCAAGCTGTCTGAGGAAAAAGATGACAGCTAAGGCCTCATCTATTACAAGAGGCTAATCTTTTGAAACGGAGTAATTATCCTACTTTACTCCAGAAGACTGTGTCCACACAGGGGAGTTAATATGGAATAAATACAGAAGAACAGGTATTCCAGAATACCTGTTCAATTTTCCTTCTGCGAAAAAAAAAAAAAAGAGTTTAAAGACAGACCAGCTATTTCCCCTTCTCCATTTCTTTCTTTTGTATTTTTGACTTTGTTCCCCGCTACAGCTGTCTTCACCATGGTCCTTAACAGCCAGCTCTCTGACCATCTCCAAAATCAGTTTAATTTTCACCATTTCAGCCCTTATTGAGATGTCCAAAGACGGACTTTCATGCCTTCTCAGCCCACTGTATCAGTGCACGCCTATCGCTACCTGTATATATCCAGTTTCCCCAGCACACACTATTACATGTGATTTTAAAATACAGTATTTCATCACCCTGTGTACCCTTCTGCCTCACAAATAATCCAGCAAAACCTATAAGTAAACATTCTTTTCAGTTACTTACGCTTCTGGAGAGAAGTCTTTTTCTTTGCAAACTTCCATCAGTTTGGGAGTCAGCCTATATGCCTTTAGAGACAAAGACCCTTGGGCAGTCTTAATGGGATCTATAATTAAAAATGAGGGAAGCATATTATTACTAACCCGATTGCCTTTTTATTTGTTTGTTTGTTTTTTAATACCTGGTTGACATAAACAGGAGGAAAACAACTTAACTAAGTAGTGACATTAAAAAAAATTAAGACAACCAGCACAGGAAAGACTATAGTGGATGTAAACCTAGTGAATTGAAATGTAAAATACATCCAGCTACATACAATGAAGCTAATTAATAAACTTAATTTGGAAAACATGGGGGGATCTAGACCCATTCTACTCACATCATTATTTCCCCATTAAAGTTCTAATCCACATTTTCTTTTCTTTCATATGAACTATCCACAGAACTTATGTAAGAGCTACCTCATTTAAACAAAGATTTCTCCCTCCAGTCATTATGCAGTAAATTAAAATATTCATTAATCTACATTTTATACAAAAAACATTGTAATTTTAGAGTAGCAATAAGCTAATTCAGATTAAGTTACCCTGCTGCTTCATGCATAACAATGTAACTGGTATATAAAAAGATTAGTTTTGCCTTGACATACTCTACCGAATTTAGGGGGAAATTTTCTAAACACACTGCTACATTCCTAGGACAAAGAAGCTTAACACTTGCAGCATGATAACGGCTGAAGCATGCCAACATGAGAATAAAAGCTGTGTTAACATTCATGTTGTCTGAAACTTAACACAGTAAAACTTTTAGCAATCGGTGATAAAATGAAAACCAAAATAGACTGAAACAAGTGGAAAATTCATCAAGGTCTGATGATGCAATGTTTCCAGCCAATATAAGTATACTTTAACAACTTGTTCTTTACTGTAATCCAATTGTTAACATACTGAAACAATTTTGGGGCAGCTCATAAGATTGATCGTATTCATTAGTATTTTTTCTGACAGATACTCAGGACGTTACATTTACTTCTCAGCTGGAAACTATATGCAAGTCTGCCAGATATGGCAAACTGTGAGTGTTTGGGGAGGGGGAGGCTATAAAGCTGTTAAATTGCCTACGGTTCTGATACAGCACAGAACATCTGGTCTGGAGAGCTTGAGGAAACACCATTAAATAGGCAGAAAAGAAAAAAATCTTTGTGCTAAGAAACAGTCCAGGTTTTGTATGCTTCTGTCAGAGGTATAAAAAAAAAAACTTGGCAATTCGTGCGATGATTGGTCAGTCACGTACAGAGCCAGACACGCTAGCAAGCGGGGTTTGTTAGACATCTGGTCGGGTTCCACCAGCCCCTTCGACGAGGGAGGGGAGATGAAGGAATAAAAATGAAGCAGCTACTCCAGCATTCCAAAACGTACACATCAGGGCTCTGATAGCAAGAAAAATAAACAGAAAGAAGGAAACCCTGTCTAGACTTAGCTGCTGCTGAGGCTGGCGTAGGCACAGGGGTGGGATTTTTCTCAA
>NW_009259239.1:3133032-3145215 GCF_000687185.1 Egretta garzetta | reverse complement strand
ACACAGGGTTGGTATTTACTCGAAAGGGCCTGCCAGGCTACTCTTACAGGCAAAAGACAGAATACAAAAATAGTAGTAATAATATTAAGAGGGGAAAAGAATAATAAAGGAAACCTCATACTAACCGTAAATGAGAACTACAGACTCCTCAATTGCGTGCTGGTAACTGAACTGGGAGTCCAGGAGGGCACGAGTGACAAAAGAGCCATAGTACGTGGACTGGTACCAGCCAACGTGAAGATGATCAATGTTTACGTGGCGAAGGCTTCGCATCATTTCCATCTGGTATTGGACTAGATTAAATAAAAAGTATGTTTAAAAAGTAAACTTGCACAATCTGTACTATTTTGAGAGACTGATATTAAATAAGTAAATTGTATTTTATTTTCATTTTGCAACTGAGTAGAAGTTTGTTTATTCACTGCTGGACTGTCTTCATTAAAACCCAGAGCTTCCTCAGAGAATGAGAGTAAGACGAGCCTGAGTAAGCAGACTTTTTCCAGCTGCAGTTAATTGCTAAAGTGATCAACACACTGTTACACGTCATTTACAGTGCGTATTACCTTGCTCATTCATAAAAAAAAATTCTGATACTGGGTTTCGTTAAGCAGTAACATTTTACCATTTAGTAACAAAGAAATATTGTGATTTAAGATGTAATACTGTCCAGAATAACTTTTGGAATCAAAAGGAGAATTATTTCATCAGTATGTGAAATGGAAGAGAAATTATTTATGTCTTTTTCACAACGTAAAACTGCATTTTCAGTATTAGGGTTTGGGGAACTAGCTACAGCTGTCAGATAGTTTTGACGGCATTTATCTTCAAATTTTCAACACTATTTCTTCTTTTTACGTGTATACAAACGCATAAGTATGCCTGTATGTATGTATTATACATAACACACACACATATTTATATACAGTAAGTTACCTTAGACAGTAAGGAACATTTTTTGTCAGGCTTTTTACACCAACAGCTGTAACGTTTCATTGTACCAATGCATAAATTCTGGTTCTACTAAATGCTTCATTCAAACAGATCGCCTTGATGGAACAGAATTCTATTCAGGAATGTTTAACATAATCCCATCGAGCAGATCAACACACCTTATCACTTATCAGACCTTTTAAACAGACAGACACTGTGCCTGCTGGTTACATTTAAGGAAACAGATTTCAGCATGATTATCAGATGAACCAACGTTCAGGGCCAACTGATAGGAAATCAAATGCAACAACACTACACAGCCCCCCCTTAACTTTTGTCTGCAGCTGCAAAATTTACAAAGATAAAAACAACCCCCTCCTATACATTCATTTTTGTTGATTTTTTTCAAGGCTTCTTGTGCAGTTGAAAATATGATATTCATTATAAAGGAAAGCAACATAAATTAATTAAAGAACAGTATGTGCTACATTTTCAGACCCCACTTCGTATCCTTTCAAGACAAAAAAAAATCCAACCATATTCTTTAAAGATATGAGGAGACATTTCTCAAGATTGGACAAATATTTTTCCAACTTATCACCCTTACAGCACAAACTACATTCTGCAGTCTGTTTGCCCTTTTCATTAAATTGCCATATCTTACTATTTTTAAAGTGATCTACGTACACTTCTATAAACCCTTGCAGACTTTTTCCATCAGCGTATGTTGGTGCTTGCATTCTATTTCTTAATATCTTAATAGAAATGCCTTGCAATTTGTCTTTCACCCAGGTCACCGTGATAATACAGCACCCCAAAACCATCCAGGCTACAGTCTGGAGGTCATAACACACCACAAGCAAAGAAAAGGCCTGCACCGTTTGGCTGTCTTTAAACCAAGGCAAATCTAAAGATGCCACTGCACTCTTCAGAACAGCCAGCCATCAGAACAGATCAGACAGCTGGTTTACAGTCAGGATGAAAAAACCTTCCCCCATGCCAGATCAAAATAAATTTTACTCCCGCTTTCATTGCACCACTGCCAAAAACAGAGGCCAGTTTCAAGCATACTCCTCGCACAGCAGCTCTGATGCTTTAGCAGGTAGCATCTCACTGTTTCTCACAAAAGCAAAGCAAAGATCTAGCTTGTCAAAGCAGCTCAGTCCTTAAACTTAAAGGTTTTGTTGGGTTTTTTTTTGGTGGGGAAGATGTTAAGTTCCTAATTTTTACAATTAAAGAACACAGACCATCCCCAGCACAAACGAAAAGACTCCTGCTGTGACCATGATATGATCCATTTATTAAATGTAGCTAGAATAAAGTATTTGGGTTAAAAGAAGCTTTTCAAAGATGTATCTGTGTGAAAAGCAAGTAAGACTTGCTTTTGACATGACGTGCTACAACATGCTAAAACATGAAATTATGGTTAGAGCCTTTCTAGCCAAATGAAGTCATGAAAATGAAAAACTAGAAAGGGATTTTCAAAAGCAGCTGAAAGAGATAAAACTTTTTTTTTATAATTAAGTTAAACATGGATTTTTAGACAGCTGTGCTAGACTGCTCCTTGCCATGGCAATTCTCTTGTAAACAAGAACACTGTCAAAGTAGAGGTGGTCACGTAATGATGGTAAAAAGGTACTTGTATGTAGATACCTATGAAATCATGTGGTTGACCATTGACCCATTCAGATAATTTTTCCCTTAGGAGGTGTAATGTTAAAGTAAAGAGAGGGAATACTTTAAGAAAACATCTAGCTCTTCAACCTGAATAAAGGTGTATCGCGCTTTTAAAAGTGTTCATCTAAGAGGTAGCTGGTAACCAAGTTCCAGGACTTCTTTCCTTGAACACGGTGTAACCAGCAATATGTAACTGAAGATAAGTGTAAGCAGTATCGTCTAAAAGAAAAAGGACTCACTGAAAACCATCCAGATTTCAAGTCAGCAATTCCTCCTCTCATGACTGTTAGCAGTTAGATGATAATGAAGGCAATAGTGGAAAAAAATCTCAAAGAGCCAATAAAGCATCAATAGCTAACATCTCTGCCTTGGGAAAACAACTGCAGAAATTAAAACATGATGCAGTCCCCACCAGGGAGAAATGGAAACTCTTTTAACCAAACATATATATTTTATAACGTGTATTAGTAGTTAGATAGCTCCAACAAGCTGCCAACTTGCACAAATGGGTAACAGCCCCCAAGTTGCTTTTGATACCGTTACCACTGTTTCTTTACATCTTTTGTACAGAACATCATCTTTTTACCTAAAGTTTAGCAAAGACTAGGCAAGAGCTCTCTCCTTCTACCCAGACCTCAAACTGCAGATTGGGACGCTCATGCCGTCCTTCTAACGAGGAGTTCACCGTTCCAAGTCATAGTCCTTCCCAAGCCCCGCCGCAAAGGTGCCACTAAAAAGGGCCACTCGGGCTGCGAGTGCCCAGAACTGAGGTGAGCAAGGAAAAAGGGCAGGGGAACAGCCAGACCACAACGTTTCCCCGCTCTCCCCCACTTTTAAACAGTGCACCTAGGTTTTTAAGCAAATTACTTGTTCAGGAGCATCCTTCACGATGAGGAATGCCAACAGCCACGCTTCCACTTCTCAGTGTGCTGCTTGCATGAGCACACGCCGCCTCTCCCTCCTGAGCCATCGTGCACCTCCTCAGCACCTCTCTGGGGTGGATTTTTTTTATTTTTGCTATTATTAAAAAACCTTCCTTCCTCTGAAGGGGCATTTTTGTTGTTAGTTTGCAAACAAATGGGGGTGGGGGGAATATTAATGCAGCTAGAAAGTGTTACTATGATTTGGCTAAAGCAGAAAAAATGCAGACCTACACACCATGGGTGTTTTGCTTGAGTATGACTGACTTGTGTGGATTTGTACTAACAAAGCCCCCCAACTGAAAACAGTAAAACCCTGTTACTGTAGTTTGGTGGGTATTTTTTTCTCCTGAATTCAACTACCTTTTAACAAACTTGTAAAATATTAAAGAAAATACTAAAATTACATAAACACTTTTTCCTTTTCTAAAAAGTACTGGAAACATTAGAAACTTTATCTGGGCTTTAACATATAGGAGGTATATACCTACCTAATCAATAAGAAAATAACACCCCAAATTATATAATAAATCAGAGACAAGGCCAAGAACTGAACACTAATGCGATGACCTGTTCAACACTGGGACAACTCAGCCATGTCCTGTAAATACCTTAAAATACCCTCGGTCAATAACTTCACTATTTGAAAACCTAATTTAAGAATAAGTCAAATCAACTAAGGCACTGAAAAAAGTTAGAAAATGTGGTGATTTTAAAATGCAAACAAATCTAATACACCAGACAAACAACTGGCAAATTCACATCCTTCTTGAAAGAACAGCTTATTTCTAAAACGCTTCCAAAACAAGTGCCCTTGTAGCAACCTGATACATGATGCAAGTGTATTTATCACTAAAATGGTATTATTTTTATTTCTTTATAAACAATTCATTAAAATCCAGCTCTCAGGAGGCCACATATCAATGTACGTGTTGCCGAAATTTAGTCCTTAAATAGTTATCGTTACCACCAGATGAGATGCATTTCAGCCTGGCCACATTCAGACTGCTGGTAAATATTATGACATGTGAACCCCTGATCAAAGATGGCCTGGAGGCAATACATTTGATGGCACCTCAGATGCTCAAGGCCTTAATTTCCAAAACATATTTTAAGTTAAGCACAGATTTCTTAAGGCATATCAAGATCAGCAACCAACATATCTCCTAGAAAGCCAAGCCCCACCAACGTGGAAGACCCTCGCACCCAGTATCATGTACCACAAACGGGTTTCACATTGCTGCTCACCCAACTCACTGCAGCCCACATTGGACACAGGCAGCACTACCAAAGGAGGTAACAACCAACTCTGTGCTACGAACCACTAACATCTGAACAGCCTTCCACCTGGATTTCATAATTAAGTGTTTGTCTTGACTCACGTTTCATGAATTCGTCCTTAAAACTGAAGTCAAACGGCAGAAGTTACATGACTGCATGAGGGCAGGTCACTGACAAGAACAAGGTAGACCTTGGCTGCTCCCTCACCCACAACAGCCTCCTCAAAAAGAGCCTCTGGAGTATCTGAGGATGAATACTGTTTCCTCGCTGAACCTTGGGCAGCCAGAAGACACATGAACTAGGGATGTCACTAACTAAAATTTACTTACGACTGAGCATACTTTCCAAGGGACACAAAAGTCCATCAGAAGAAACAGCATCCAGCCTCTGCACTAACACCTCTCTGAATTTAACTGGCTCATAACATGAACATAGCAAATTTTGGTTATTCTGGTCAAACCGTATTGAAAAACAGCTAAAATATTCCTTCTATAGCAGCATACTAATGCATATAGTATTTTTAAGGCAATAATTTGTCTCTTTTGAAGTGCTACCATGTGGTAGCATGCGTATTGAACAAGTGCTATACACTACATGGTATTTTTTAGCAGCACAAAAAATTCTATTTTTTCTATACATATTAAGCTTTGCCAAACCACATGTATGCTTCAGACAGTATCTTCAATGACTAAAACAAGTTAGCAGATGCTAGTTCAAGGAACCAGCGTATGCATTTGAAAAGAAGGAAAATTGATTTATTTGATTTAATTAAGCACAGAGAATTATGGAGACAACAGATTAATTCGTTTCCCTCCACACACACAATCTCAATTAATTGTCTAAAAAACTATGAATCACAATGACTGCATCTATTGATAACAATTCCAATTGTGAAGATACAAATATAATTAGTACCACAGCCAGCTTATTCTGGTTAAAAAAATACAAATAAAAGGGATGGGCAAAGAGAAACAAGAATTCACAGTTAATTCCAGCAAAGGCAAGGTTTTATCTGAAAAAGCCTTTAGATACTCCTGAAATGTATTTCTTAAGCTTAAGTGTGCAACACATATGCATGCACATATTTGCAGATTTTTATCTATATCCAACCCCCCACACACTTCTCTCAAGACAAATGCACAAGCTCAGGAACTCAACAATTCTCCTATTCAGGGAGAAAAAAAATTAAAAGTAAATATTGCCTTCCTCAATAATATTCATTTCCTCCTCTGAAATATCAAGTCAGGGTTACAAAACAGTACTCTATTTTATGCACTTCTGCTATACTGTGCTGAAAGCACCTGATCTCCCCTAAACTTGGAAGCTAAGCAGACCGGGGCCTGTGAGTAGCTGGATGGGAAAAAATCACCTGAAAATAGGCAAAAGTCCAAGAGTCATAGTCAATCACAAGACCACAAAAACGAAAGTGAGTCAAAAGACTTAATTCAACTCCATTTTAATTGCTAAATTCAAGGATAAAAAAAAGGCAGAACATATTTGCCCAAAGTGGATTAAATCTTTCTTAAGGAATTGTTACATTTTAATAAGTTAGCAACTGTGGTGCAAAAACTCCACACCACCTGAAAAGCACACTTTACAAACCTGCATTTTCTTTATAGACTATGGGATTAATTGAAAGCAAATCTGTAGCCATTGCCTCCATCTATGCCACTGATGCTACTGCCCTGGTAAGAGCCAGCCCAATTGTCTTCCATGAGTAGAAGCTCATTACAACAACTGAGGCTTTGCTAGTGCCTTGATGCTTTCTAAAGCAAAAAGTCCTTCATTTTATGAGAAAGAAGGGGAGAAACAGAAGAGAGAAAACTCTAAAGTAGCTATTCACTGTGTATGCTCAGTGAACTCATTCATTTTTAACCCTGGTCACAATTCAATGTTAGTTTTACTGCAGCACTGTGGGATATTAATTGTGCTCTACAGAAGTATGGGACACCCAGAGGAGATATCACCATCAGTAGGTGAACAGTGAAAAATAACAGGAACATAATAAAAATACAACATGTTTGAGCGCTTCCGTCTGGAGATACTTACCCAAGGTGTAAGCCTGTATCTCCAGACCGTTGTTTATTACCAGTTTAGAGAGCAGTTGCCTGCGCATAGTCTCCACCAGAGTTGATGACCAGCGGCTCGGCAGCACGGGCAGAGGTAACTGTCTTGGAGCGTGGGACACCACACCGATGCCCGCCATGACTGCCTGTCACTAACTCCTTGCTTTACAGAGGTGGCTCCAAGACATGGGCCAGCACGAGGACACACCACCTACCAAAGCAGGGCAAGGATGGAAAGGGTAGCTCTGTCGCTGGTGGGAATAAAGGAGGATGAGGACAAGTTTTCAGAGAAAAGGAGTAAAACAAGGGAACGGGGAGCACGGGGATGTGCGTGACGGGACGACGGGAAAGCAGCAAATGGAAGCACACCACTTCCTGCACATGTGCTGGCACTCACCCAGTGTTTTCTGACAGCAAGCTTGAGGCTCTGGTCTAAGCACATAACTGCTGAATTAGGAGGCAATCAAACCAAATCAAGCAATCATATCGTTTTATTAACACATGAGCAAACACTCAGATAAGCCTTTGGACAAACTAAATAAACCTTACTGACCGCACAATTCTCTACACACAACTCAAAATAGTGGAAACTTGTGCTGTTTTTAAATAAACACACCCGCACCTCAAGAATAGTCTAAAGATGATGGGCAGGACTGTCAAGATAACTTGCACAACTGTCTAAGTTATGCAACATTACTGCAAAGGACAAAAGCATTATAATACTATCCTCCAGAAATATTAAAACACTTTGGTCTTCTAAAAGCGGGTTTTAAATTCAGAAATCCATTTTAAACTTGCATCTTGAAATTAAAGTTGAAATCAAGCAACATAATTCTACTATTTTGTTGACTATGATCTTTAAGAAGTAACCACCAGAAGAAAATACAACATATTTTGAAGGGTTTCTGCCATATATTTGGAGTAGTTTTCTTGGCATTTATATAGAAAGCTCCATCTTCACCCTATCTTACGAACACTCACCACTTAAACCTCAATCTCCTCCTATACGGCAGGTAAACACGATTATCTGTATCTAAGTATCCATTTGGCTTACTACACTATTATTTTTATGTTGACTGAAGATGGATTTGATACAAGATTAAAATCTTTATCAAGAAAAAAAAGTTTCAGTCGGCCTACATTGTCATGACGGCAATAAATTATACCACTAAAAATGCCATTGAGGCAACTTAATTCTTGCTGTCCTTGATAGCAAGAAGATGCTATCTCATTTCCTAATAAACATCAAAAGCCTAATGAAACCATCAAATGTTTTCTGTTAGGAGTGCATTCCCATGAACTTCAGCACCTTGAAGCCTTTACTTGTACAACTTTTGTCCAATGAGTACCATTCCAGCTGCTAAAATGCAAAGTAGAATTAAAAGCATGAAAAGGAATCAGCATGGTCAAAACCCAACTGTATGTGTGAGTAACCTCGTATTTGACTAAGCACCTCCTTTAAAAAACAAAATAAATTTTAAGAAGTTTAGTAAGATTTCCTTAAGTTTCTTCACTGGCCACTGATTTTTGCTTGCTTACTCTAGTGAGGTAAAAGTTCTTTCTTTACAAAATATTATCAACATACCTACCATAGTGGTACAAGTTACAAAGCAATTAAGCATACAATAACACAAAAGCATGTGGTAAAAATCTAATTCCTTTCCTATATAAATGTCAATCAGATTAATGTATTTTTATGAAATTTTGTATTACATAAATGCTCAGAGAGGTTATTAAAGTATCTGGAAAAAATTGGAAATGTTTAAAGATTAATGAATTACACAGTCAATTCTACTTTTTTAATTTAACACAGATAGTCATATTCAACAATTTGAAAGCAGAATGGGGACAGACACTGAAACAAAAACAACTTAGCAATCACTGCACTGTGAAAATCAGTAATGTCATACAGTATACATCACAAGAAAGTCAGTCTCATTTTGTTAATAACTTTTCAAAAAGTGAAATAAACCAATAATGACTTCACATAAGGGGTTTGGGGGCTTTTAAATCCCCCTTCTCCCCTTGAAAAGCCGAAAAAGATTTTTCTTTTCTGTAAAGCTTGAGTATGAGTTTTTGTTAAGTATGAGGATGAGTTTGAGTATCTCGTCCCGCTCTTAAGTGTTTGGATTGCAAAAATTCAAAGGGCAGGGGGAAGAGGAGGGACATCTTCAAGAGCTTACTTAAAGCCAAAACCCCCATCTAGTCCTACCAGATACAATGAAGCAAGTGGTTTTCTGATGCCTTGGCATTAAATATCCACGTCTGTTTTGAAAAATGTCTCACACTGTTCTGAATTTTCAAGCTCACAAAATGTGGTCCAAACACTGAAGCAGACACAGCTCCCACACAACATTTTTCCTGAATTGTCCTTACAATAAATGAGGAATCATTAAAAGAAACATCATTGCTACAGACTGTTTCTTCAGTTGAAAGTTACACAAGCTATTTGTTTTCTGTGACCCCCATCAGCCCATCATGTAGGGATAACACTGTTAAACATTTGGCAGGGAGAATCAGTCAAGAAAATCTCTAATTTTTTGGCAAAACAGAAGAACAACATGGTAGCTACCCCCATAAACACATGTCTTTTGAATCAAAATTAAACAAGTATCTAGCTTTCAAATATGTTAAGTGCACTTGGAAAGAAAAAAAAAGAAAAAATAAAAAAAGATGAGCATGTTTTCAGCCTCAGGCTTACAGCTTCTTCCATCAGGGGCCTATTTGTGCAGAGGAAGATCTCCCCACGCACCAGGCAGGCTTGAAACAGTTAACATCTACTGCTCTCCTTAAGGAAGAAAGGAGGAACCCACACAAGCCCCAACATTCACACCAGTTTTACAAAGTCTATCAGTTTTATCTAGCCCAGGTGCTGTTACCCACTGATCAAACAGCAGTAAAATGCTGTATTCACTTCTTTCTTTTCAGTAGGAATAAGTACTTAACTCTCACCTCTCATTTAAAGCAGTAACCAGGAGCTTTGTTGTCATTTAAGTGTTACCACAATGTCACAAGGACATTTCAGTATACCTCTCACAACACACTTAAAACACCACCCGACACCTCTCCATGACACAGCCCATTTGAGCAGGCAGCCATTTAACCATCGGTGACACAGAGACAGCCCATCCAACTAGCTGAGAGAGCAAGGATTAAACCATGTGAAAGCTCCAACCACGGGCAGCTTCACTCGGATCTCGGCTGTACCACCATCTATGTGCACTCCTCACTGCCGTCAGCCAAATCCTCGAGCCATGAGCAACGTAACTTTAATTCACACAAGGTACAAGTAAGCCAGAATCTAGGCAAAGTCCTACCCAGTAGATAGATGAGAAAACATCTCTCCACTACAAGATCCAGGGTCAGCCATTTGCTTTGCCAAGCACTGACTTTCAGATAAAATGAATCAAGTTCTCTTGTTTGCAATCCCTGCCACAATAAAAATCTTCACCCTTCTTTAGCTTGCAGACAGAAAGATCTGAGTGACGGTTCCCTGTTCTCGAGCTACAGATCCAACCAGTACCCAGGAGACGGACATATTCAACATCACTTATTACTGCTGGGCAGCTCTTTAAAAGGTGGGGAGGAAACCAACCATCATGACCTAGTGCTAACACAAAAAATTCTTAACATGCAGATTTCTGAAAGGATAACTAAACAAACCCTCCACCTAAACATTTCTACAGATGAAGTGAAAGGCTTGTGTTGCACATGTGGAGGTTGTGGATCCATACTTAGCTGATGCCTAACGAGAGCCAGAACAGAGTATCTAAAATAACTTTTTTTTTTAATATATTCAAATATTCATAAAGGATACACATTACACTAGTATTTTACTGTAGCATGTTGATTACCAAGAGCTGTTCTCAATTCTCTCTCAGAATAGATTGGAGTTTGTGAAACCATATGAAGGAAATTGATTGTAGGTGGGCTCAAAAACAGAAGACCCCAATTAACATTTTCTAGGGAGCTTGAAGAAAAATATTCTATTTTGGAGGAAGAGTAGGACTAGTGCTTCAAACCTCATGAAAGAATTTGGCCGGAAGACTCCTAAATTATTGCAATTAGATGACAAGACATTTTCACATCTCATGAAAACCTATGCCTTTTTATTAAGTCCTCCCTGCCAATGGCCGTGGCACAATCATTTTGGAAGCTGCTGACTGCGCCAAGAAACAGCAGGTTAAATAAAATTCTGATAGAGGCAGTCCTTGCCTGCATGTGAAAACCAGCCTCCTTCGATTCCTGAAGCCAAATAATATTATGTAAATGTCAACATGACAAGCAATAGCATTAGCAGGGTGTTGGAGATGCAAAAAGTTATTTAGTGGCCATGGATGCTAGCAGGCAGCAAGAGCTTACAGCGATGAGAGACGTGACGTTCTGACCAGAAAAGTGTCATCCAGAACTGATGACATCCGAATTTCAACACCTCTCATCCCATACAGCTAAGCACCAATGTTAGAAGAAAAACAATGCGTTAAGAATTTTGGAGCTAATCAATTGAGGAAGTATGTTATGCTTCGTTAGGTGAAACCTTGGTTTTAAGCCAGTTCCAACTCAGAAATGTTCAAGAACATCACTACTACATCATTGTACTGTTCCCTTACCTGACTGCTGCCACAACAGCTAGCGATTAAGTAGCATGTGCAACATTTAATTCATGAAACATTATGAAGGTACTTAATGTTTTAAAAGCGTACGGTTTCAGGCATAGCAGTACAGATTTCTAAATGGCTCTAATATGATGCTTTAACACAGAATCAGCACAGCACAGGTGCCACGGAAAGCCAGCAGGCAGAGTTTTGAAATGCTCACTGGCAGCAACTACACCATTTTGACACAAGAACCATGAAAGTAACTTTTTTCCAGTTCCCACTGCCTTTCTACCAGAACGCTCACTCCTTAATCTGGAGTAGAAAAATACAATTTAGCGTGCCACCCTTGGGGGGCGGGCGGGCAGAATGCCAATCCTTGTTTTCACACACAAAAATCTACCGAAGTACTTAAACAAGCACTGTTTAGTCTTCAGAGGCTTTCCACATGGATGCAAAAAGAGTAAAACCTGGTACAACTAAATTACTTTTCAGCTGGCCAAGACAGATCCGGCCCAACTGTGCTGACGCATTAACATTCTCCAAATCCCAAAACTGTGTCTGTATCAGACTTCCAACCTTATCTTGGACAACCTGAACAATTGGCTACTACAGGTCCCATTTTCTTCCCAAGGAAATCAGATTTCTCATCACTTAGTGCTTTCCTTGTTTTTACTTACATATATGTACATATACACACGTATATACAGGGCG
>NW_009259239.1:3103289-3132962 GCF_000687185.1 Egretta garzetta | reverse complement strand
GGGGGGGGAAGAGGGAGAGAGAATATACACAACCCCTCCTATATTTAAATATGCATTTAACCAAGAGTCAAGGTGGATACCATGGTAAATGTTAACGCACATGGCCATACTTTTATATACATGGAAAAAGGGTGTTGCAAAGCACGTTCAACAATAAGTAATGGAAAGGCAACTTCTCAGCAACAAACAAGCTACAAAAGCCCGACAGCACGTGTTTGTTCACAATATCACAAGGTTCATCTCTACCTCCTATTCCCCCTGCCCCAAAATGTCCAGCTTATGATTTCACACCACTGCCCAGATAATAACCTGACAGTGAGGGAATTCAGACCGAGGTAACTGAAACCAGAAATCCCTGTTTCATTGTGCGTTAGTGCTGCAGTTAGGAGCTGTAAGACTGCAAAGTATCTACTGTACGGCGTTATCATTGGTAGCGCTCGGTGAAGTTTGTAAAGCCCAGGCTAGGGCTAGCAACGCCTGTTGTTAATATAACTTCTTCAATGTGTCCTCAAAGAAACAATGAATTCAGGCCAGCTTCAAAAAGCCTTTTCCATAGCACAGCAAGAGGAACAATAAAACCAGGAGTGGTTAGCTATTTGAGGTGAAAGACAGTCATGCCTTCTCACAAGCAGCCTCTGGCATCTCACAACTTGAGATCATGCACTATGTTGAAAGGCGAAAGATATAAAATAATTTAAACAAAACTAAAACCCTCAACAGTTTAAGAATATTAATCTTCGAAAATAAAGTTCACGGCTTTTAGATCCAGCTACACAAGACAGAGTTAGGGTGAATTTCTCCCCTTTCTAGGGCTTGTAACACTGTAAGGCAGGATTCTGCAAGCCAAAGCTAATATATTTCAGCAACATAGCACTGCAACTTTTATATCTAAGTGTGGCTTGTTCTTTTAAAGTAGCCAAGAACTAAACTCACACCCTGTTTAAACAGGCAGAAAAAGTGCTCTGTGCCAAGGAGGAAGTTATAAACTTGAAGTAGGTTTTGTACACGGGAAACAAGTTGGGAAGCAGGGGGACGGATCCACTGCAATCAATTCTCTAACGAGTAAGAGAAAAAGCACAGTGTAATGTGCAGTACATCGGAGCTGGAGGCAGGAGGCTGCGGTTCCGCTGCTCGCTCAGCTGATGGACTCCCTGATGGGGGCTGGACAAGTCAGTTCTTTCCATTCCCACTTCGTCACTGAAGATTGTAAACCCTTGGGACACCATTCACCATTTACTCTGAACACAGCCCCAAAGCAAAACGGCCCCATTTGAGGAAAAGATGAATCACTGAATCACTTGGTGGTACCTGTATTTCACTAACTGACAAAATGCTTTCATAACTAAATTATATTTACAAACCTAAGTTTTGGCTGGAGAAAAAAAAGTTCATCAAGATTAATACTACCCTAACAGACACAGGGATGATGAGGAGTGCAGGATCGGCAGCACAAAGCCCATCCAGAGGCCGGTCACTAGTGGTGTGCCCCAGGGGTCGATACTGGGTCCAATACTCTTCCGTCATCTTCATTAATGACCTGGATGATGGGACAGAGTGCACCCTCAGCAGGTTTGCAATGATATAAAACTGGGAGGAGTAGCTGATACACCAGAGGTTTGTGCTGACATCCAGAGGGACTTAACAGGATGGAGAAACAGGCTGATGGGAATCTCAAAGGTCAGCAAAGGGAAATGCAAAAGTCCCACCCCTGGGGAGGAATAACCCCAGGCACCAGCACATGCTGGGGCTGACTGTCTGGAAAGAAACTCTGCAGAAAAGACCCTGAGGGTCCTGGTGGACGCCAAGTTGACCATGAGCCAGCAATGCACCCTTGCAGCATAGGCAGCCAACAGCCTCCTGGGCTGCACTAGGCAGAGCGTTACCAGTAACTCGAGAGGCACTGGTGGGACACATCTGAGGTGCTGTGTCCAGTGCTGGGCTCCCCAGTACAAGAGGGACATGGACTTACTGGAGAGAGGTCAGGGACAGGCCATGAGGATGACTGGGGACTGGGACATCTGTCATACAAGGAGAGGCTGAGAGAGCTGGGGCTGTTCAGCCTAGAGAAGAGAAGGCTCAGGGGGATCTCATCCACGTGCATAAGTACTTCAGCAGGCAGGTGCAGGGACATCAAGAAGGAAGCACCAGGCTCTTCTCAGTGGTGCCCAATGACAGGATTAGAGGTAACGGGCACACAAAATTCAACTTAAAACAAACAAAAAGCTGTGAGGATGGAGACAAACTCCAGATCAGGCTGTCCCCGGAAGCTGTGGAGCCTCCATCCTTGCAGATGATCAAAACCCCAATGTACAAAGCCCTAAGCGACCTGTTCTAGTTGACCCTGCTTTCAGCAGGGGGATTAGACCAGAGACTTCCAGACATCCCTTCCAACCTCAGCTATCCAGGGATTCCATGACTAGAAAGGATGGCTTAATAAATTAGAACACAGTAAAGAACACAAATAACCAGAAAACCACCAAACCTTAATTCAAGTCACACAAAGTATTATTGTTTGATTTTTTTTTTTTTAAAGGGGCCAACATCCCAAAAGTTCTGCTGCATGCTAAAGAAAAACTATGGCGCTCTAAGTAATCCAAGTTTGGTTTGAGTGAGACACAGGCTTTTAGAAACAACCAACCATAGTGTGAAATTTCATCAAAGGAGACCTTTTGTGTTTCAACAGCAGTTATTTTCATTCTGCATTCATCTTTTTGTTAGTTATTGAGAATGTTAAAAGCAATTATGCAGAGCACTATATAATTCTCAAAGGATTTAGCCTAAATACTTTTTCAAATGCAAACAAGACACTAGTCACAATAGGTACAAAAATCTTTGGTTAACAGCCACAGACTATATTTATTTTAGCTGCTCTCACTGAATGTCAAAGACGCAACAGAAATAGTTTCAAAAAATTAACATGGGTAAGCCAGTCCGAAAATATTTTGTTTCACAAACTGTGCTTAGATTTGTGATTGCAGTTCAATATGGTAAGCAAACATGAAAATACAGAACTGTCAAAGGATAGAAAGGAAACAAAGCCAAGGACTGAGTAACACTGAACTGCAATGTCAAGAGGACTTGAAAAGAGAGGCCTAGAGAATTCATTTTGCTCAACAAAACAACGTGGGGAAACATGGCAGAAAGAAATACAAATTAAAAAGCGTCTTAGTACATTGACCATGATCTCCTGTTCAAAACTGCATTTAATCAAGAAAATTGAGAAATACGGTTGCAGCCGTCAACAGCAAAGTCAGTAAGTTCTCTTGAATAATATAATCAGAATAAAATCTAGATGAACTGTTGAAGATCCTTCCTCTGCAAGTTATTACAAAGAATGCTATTTTCGGAAGTATTTCACTGAAAAACAAAAATTTACATGTGCCACGGATACACATTCACCTTAGAAAACAGTTCCAAATAACAAAAGTTTAATGAGCTGAACTGTGGCAACGTTGAGGTATCTGGAAAGGTGATAGTTCAGCAAGAATAAGCTCAATTTCTGTTTACTTAAAATAATTATTTTTAACTTCCCAATTTATTTTATTTTTATGTATCACAAATGATAGTATCAGGTGCCAGCAGGAAATACTACAAACTTTGTCAAAAGTTCTCTCTGCCTGAGAAGATAGATATTTATACCGTTCTCAGAGTCTCCAAACAACTGCTTCAAAACTGCAATTTGTGTTTCCAACACCTCCTCCATACTTTATTGTAAGAATATACTCAAGGGGACTGAAAAAAAAAAAAATTAAAATCCTTTTTGTAGAAGACTGTGAGCCACAGTGCTGCTTATTAGGGAGCATTAATATATCTTGTGGTGTGTGTGCACAGAGTCCATAGCCATAAAACACCAACAAATTTATGTTGGTTGGTAGCATAAGAAAAAAAAACCATTTTTTTTTGCATAGTAAAGCATTTCAGTTACTGTTACACTTAAGAGTGTAAGACACTTTTTCTATCTTTCTTGAGTTTTTACACTTGGAGTTGAGGGCTTTTGGAAACAAGTGTCCCACTCTTTCAGCGGGTGGCAGAGAAGATTCCACGTGAAAAATGGCCTCGCCAGAGTCCTGGGAGTTCGAAACACTCGACAAACTAACAACTGCGCTACCAAAACCTCAGCGTGGGAGAACTGAATCCACAACGGTTTCACAAATCCGGATCTCCACTAGGGACTCAGCATAACCCAGTCCACGGTAAACCATACCATTTCTGCAACGGACAACCCTTCAGTGAGATTTTTAGGCAACTGGCTAAATTAGCTACATGGTCACTCCAACAGAACTGAAACTTTGCCAGTTCCACTGTTGTCTTTTAAAGGAGAAGTGGAGCCCAGGCTGTTCGCTCTTCTCTACTCCTGTATCTCCAAATAGCCATGTGGCAATGAAAGTCTATCCTCAAGGCTTCCTTTCTTAGGCATTACTGTGGAAGCATGAGGAGGAACACAAATACTACCCCAGACTTAAAGATAGGCCAATTAGCTTTTAAAATAGACTTCCAAATTCTGTTTTGGAGAGCAATTGCTGATCAGATCATGCTGGCTCTGGTAGCTAGCTGGTGTTTTAAAAGATAGCTATAAATATACGAAATACTCTCCCGATATTACTTTTCTGTGTAAGCAATTGTAGCTGTTACAAGGAGGCTATGTAATTAAGTCCCAAAGGGGCGAGATATTTGCACAGCCACAAAGGAGAGATCCACAAACAGAAGAGCATGCACAGAGAACAGGCTTTGTTAAGACCTGTTCCATGTTAGACAAGAGTTCACAAACTCTTGATCCAAAGTGTTTTTAAAATTACTATCTCTTTTACTTCTCCTTTCAAGGACAAGAGCAATAAAGAACTTGTTTTCCAATGCTGCGTTTCAAGTGCAAGAACTGTACTTGATCTTTGCTTGACTTTGCCAAGTCTGACAATTTTTCTCCAGAACTCAAGCGTAATATTCAGATCCACAGAACAGAGCCAGATCTAAGTGTTTACTTGGTTCCTACTTGCCTTCTAGTTGAAGGCGACTAAGAATTCACTCTGAGTTTTTTTGTAAGTTTGTGAACAGGGTATTTCTTCTTCATGGAACCAACATGGTGATGAAAGAAAAAAAGAGAGAAGGCAGAGATGGCGCCTGATGAGCAACACCATTAAATGTGCATGATGAACATTGTGTTCACAAGCAAGCTTAGTGTAAATCAAATTGGATCAATACACAAAATTTTAAAGTATCTCATTGAAATATAGTTTGAAAGAAAAATATATTTAATATGAGACATTACAATGCTTCTTCAGGTTATAAAAGCGTTCCTTTATCTCCAAATATCCCTAACAAGTTTAAAATACATTCTGAATTTTGATTTCTCACAGTGTTTGATATAAAAAACAAACCAGAAGGTTGCCCTAAAGATAAATGAAACATCTGGTGGAACATGTAATAAGCTTCAGGCTCACATCTGCTACTGAAGTTAGTATTCCCGCACCATAGCTACAAGCTCTGTGCAAAGCTCTATAAGAATAACTGAGAACAGGGAGGATTACAGGGAACACATTCCTCAATCTAAATTGATATTTCCTCTTCCATCTGAATCAACATTGTGCTTCCATATGTATGCATTAATGTCCAGCACTAACCCTCAGTGGAAAATAATTTCCAAAAGTAAAGTTATCTCATTTAAAACCTATCCTATTATTTTATATCATGGGGGGTTTAGGCAATTTTATGCATATGCAACCGTTTATCTAGGTGTATTTATATACACATATATATATGTGTGTATATCTAGATAAAACTAGATGTACGTACATATAAATACAGTTTGCACTAGTCTTCAACCACAAGCAAACTTACAATTTATCCATACGTCATTACATTTGACAAAACTTACTTGTAAAAAACCAAAAGTAAACAGTAAAAAGCATAGTTACTGCAATCATATAAAAGTGAAGCCTGACGTATTTTTAAGCAGTAACTGATAAAACTGAATGTAAAACATTTCCTAAGGAATAAACTATGTGTAACTCGTATTCCTGTTTCTATAAGAAGGTTGCTCAATATTTATCTTTTTTTTTTTCCCATTCACTCCTAAACTTTCAATTTCTTCCATAAACAATGACAGCAAAATGTTTACATTTAATGCCAACATAAATTGCTTTCTATTTGTGACATTTTAAAAAGACCTTTTTGTGCCACAGAGAGTTTAGAAAAAGGCAGATATCTGCACAGCAGGGAAAAAACCCACTTACATTTTGCAACAGCTGTGAAAGATCAGTCCTCCAGAGTAACCGAAATCAACGGCAAACCAAGAAGTGTTTAGGAAATAAAATGTTTCCATCACCTCATACTATCATTCACTTCCATTAGTACTGATGAAAGAGAGACTGGATTTTACACAGTGTTATAAATGGTAGGAACATTACTGACAGTGGAAACAGAACTTGGTCACTAAACAATTCTAACATCAAACCTGGGACAAAAATCAGAAGAATAAATACCCTAGTGGGCACTTGGTTAGTCAAACTTAGAAGATGAAGAAGTGATATCCAGACCCAAACTTGTTTTTCCTGGATAAAAAATTCATAGTAGAACTGAAAGTGATTAAGATGTTTAACGCCATCACAGGAACACTGAAACTTTTCCACTGCACAGACCACACGTTAACACGAACTGTGTTGCAGAGAACTCTCTCAGTACAGGGCCCTTTTCTCCCACTTACCTTTGCGTAACAGCCTTTATTTTAATAATCAAAAAAGTTTTACATGTACTTAATGCAAGACATGAGACAAAAAAAGGGAACAGATGAATGTAGCGTGGTCAACTAGAGAAAACGGAGATTAAGAACTGGCCACGGAAAATGTGGTTGAGTAGTGTCATGATATAAATCATGCATGATACCAAGAATCTATCACGCAGAAATAGAATTGCGATACCGAGCATACCAAATTATTAGGTGTTGATATTAGGCTTGTGTCCCGCTCCTTGAAACCCTGCAGAGAAGTGATGAAAGGTTCCAGGAGAAGAATGAATAAAGGAAGGGACCACCTCTGACACAATGAAATAACCAGAGAGGCGGAGGGGGCACTTGCGTTTGCTCGGATTTAAGAAAAAGCAAGCAAGGTTCAACTTCTGTTCCAAATCACTGTAGCAAATAGTCTACCTTGCAATGTAACTTCAAAATACTTTGAAGTGTGATGCAAAAGCTTTTCATAACTCAAATCATCTGGGGGGGTAGGGCCAAAAAAACCCCTCAAAAGCCAAAAAACCACCCCACAAAAAAACCCCAAAACAAAAACCAAAACCAAACCACCACACCTAACCAAAAAGAACCCCAACCAAACCAGTGCAAATGACTAAAACATTATTCTGACATGGACAGCCCTATGAAATCTGTTTGCTAGGGTCTATAAATCATTATCTGTTTGCAGTATGTTGTCCATGTACAACAGTTTGGAGGAATCTCAAGCGAAGTATCATTTAAAGATAAATACTCAAGCTAACCTGTCTTTGTGAGCTCCAGTTTAGTTCTTCCCTTAATGAGAAACACAACAGTTAATCGGCTTTTCTACATGATTTGACAACTAAGTCTACAGCTGTGATACAAATAATATTTTGCTCAGGCTTATTTCTGAATTACTGTAGCTGACATTACCTAGATATTTAGCTAAGAGTAAAACAAGTCACTCCAATAATGTTTACAGCTCTTGAACATTTTATGATAAAATAAACTCTCCACTGTGTTAACAGACAACCAAGTAAATAAGATGGGAAGAAAAATGATACTGTTTCATGTTACACTCAATCCTTTACCCGAATTGCTGCCAAAATGGGTGGTCCCTACTCATTCCTCCTCCTCCTCTTCCCCCAGCTACGTGAGCTGCATCAACTTGTTGGATTCACTCTCCAGCGGATCAACCAACTCATCTGACTCACTTCGTGGTCACGCAATCGCTAGATCCTACGCGGGGGAGGAGGCAGGAACAGGCAGCCAAGCCAAGCGCTCAGGGAACGGCCGGGACCCCTCCCATGCCCCGGCTGTTAGATTAGATTACGTCTATTTTGAAAGTTCACCTGCAGACAACAAATCTCTCCTCCTAGAATGAGCAGTATCATAACTAGAAACAGCCAATCAATTTATTTTTTTTTTGTTATACATCATTCAAAAAACCTGTTCTACTAAAATAACAAAGAAGGGGTAAATTACACGTTACGGTTAATTTACCATTGTTGAAACCATCCAACTTAATCAATACAGTGCTGCTTCCAGGCCGCAATATAAATGCCTCTGTTACTTAAGATTTGCTTTGCCAGGGAGTAAGCTCTGAATGACAGATGCTTGGATTACAAAATTTAACAGCCAAGAGGCTGCTGGAAGAACGTATTTAAATTAAACACTACCTACAAAGGTCTCCCTGTAACAACGATCATTTGCTTCAGAAATGGCAGCGCAATGAAATGGTCTGCTCCTAGTAACGCGTGCCCCAGCACGAGCTATAACTAATTAGGAGAATTACAAGAAAGAAACTTAAAAGCATTAAAATTACTTAAAGTCATCCAGAACTTATATATTATTTGATAAATTTTCTATCTAGAGCCTTACTTTTTTTTCATGTATGAGAAATGGAAAAAAGATTATAAAACTCAAAGCAAGAGCCCTGTGACATTAACTGGAAACTCAAATTTACTAAAGTCTAGAATGTGAAGGACGATAAATCCATACTCAGAGTACCCTATGAACGGATACAGGATTTATGCAGCAAATGATTAAAAAGGAGTGTCAGAATTACAAAAAAATAAATCTTTTCTTAAAAAAAAAATAAAGTCTTTGTGTAAAAAGCTGTGCAAAGACTAGACATTTGCTTTGTCAAATAAAGCAGATATTTTGGGGGTAGTGTGTATCGATACAGAAGTCACCCTGACAATAAAGGAAAGCTCCAAATCAGTTTGAAATAGAAACACATGCAATAGGAGACTGTGTTAATACTCAAGGTCTCCTAGCTGCTTGGAGTTAGAATGAGTGATTTGAGTATTTTTATACAAGATTAAATTATTAGAAAATAGTTCCTCTGAAAAGTTATATAGCCAAGTAGAGTTACAGGGCTTGGAAATGTTGACATATCTTGCTTTAAGTCATTCTGCATTCTTCTCCCTATCCCACAGTGCACGCAAACCATTCCCCCACGAGCGTAGCTTTGTGGCGCTGTCGGCAGGTCGAGTGGGATCAAATTATGCAGAGGAAATAATGGTACACATTGTATTTCAGTCTATGACCAATTAACATCTACATGAAATAAGTCAAGACAGGAACCATCAAAGAAAATGTCTTCCCCTCTGCAGAACTCTATGCGGGCAAGATGAATCACAAAGAATATTATTCAAACTCCAACTGTGAATTGCATTTCTTGTGAGAAAGAGAGAATAGAGACTTCTATTCTTGGGAGACTGGTAAAATAGCAGAACAATTAAAAGGACTGAAGCATATGTTTAATTTTGCAGCAAATGCAGGATCAAGTCCCCAAATTGAGTTTGATCCTTCAGATTAGATCACAACAGCATGAGTTCTCCCACAGCACCAGCTAACCACTCCATGCCCTTTCTGAAGAAGCGACATCTTTGAGCATCTTCCTATTAAATGAACACCACTTCACCAGCTCAGGCTTTATACCAACAGTCTGAATCACCTTTTTCCCATTTCTCAAAATTTCCTCTCCAAACAGGACAGCTCATGAAAACTAGCCAGTATATTTTCTTCTTCCCAGTTGGCCCTCCTCCTTAGTTTGACATTCCCTACAGCTCATTTTCTTGTCAATCCAAGCAAGCTTTACTTTACAAGAAAAATCCCACCTTTGAGTACATCTGCTTTTATTGATACATAAAGGTCACTAAATCAGCACATGGGGATCCTCTCAAGTTCTATCCTAGACCCTATCCCACCCTTTAGAGAAATTCACAACTTAAAACACTGCCATTCCTACGTACAGGAACAACAAATGGACAAGTAAATGATCCAGTCTCTTGATGGCATTTTCTTGATTATAAATCTGACACTTGCTTTCCTTTGGCTTTGACCAGTATACTAATAAATTTCTTAATATTAATCCACAAAGCTGATAAAGATGGTTCTCCTGTACAACTGCTTTAATATGCTCTAACAGAGTATTAAGATGACTGGGGTGGAAGGGAAGAGGTGTTATAATTACAAAAATGTAAGTTGATCTCTCCACTTTTGACCTTTGCCTTTCCATTTTCTGCATGTAAATTCTCATTCATTACTGACAGAAAGGCTCATTTCCCTTCTGCTATTCCCACAGCCCCTATACCCATCCCCATTACCTTTTCGCAGTATTTCAATTAAGCTTAGGAAGAAAAACACAAACGCTGCCCTTTTTGCTTATGAAGAGTTGTCCAAAGCCAGCTGCAAAGCCTTCTCATTATTCTTTGACAAACCACTCCTCTGTCAAGATGCTTAAGCAAGCTTGATAGAAGTCTATTAATTTATCAGGTCTGATTTTATACCCATGCTCATGTTGCTAACGCTTCCAATGCAGGGAACCACGGCAGTCGGGGCATCACACAAATAACAGAATAGCAGAATATTTTTTAAAAAACTTTCAGTATATAATTTAAAAAAACCCCTCAGATACAGTGCCCTCCATCTCACCAGAACATTAAGTGCAATTACAATTTTGAACATGCTTAAACAAAGAACTCATGAGGGGTTTTGCAAAAAAAATCAAAATGTATCAGCTAAAGCACAAGAAAAACTTTATTAAAAGCTGGTACCTTATTTTAAAACAAATGGTGTTACACTGAAAGTTTGTTATACCTGGAAAAAGAATGCCTGTCTAGTAAAATACTAGGTATCTCACCTTACCTGCTCTTTACTTGCATGTTTCTGTGAGGGGGTTACATAGTACTACTGCCTTATAACCTTGGAATGAAAAATTATCATCTCCTTCAGTAAATACTTTCACCACTAAACAGGTTAGTTATGCCCTGCTTTAAATATTTATTTTTACCATTTGTTGCTTAATTCTTGTTCAGCAATGTGTCTTTATTATGTTCAGATCACAAATTCCTTCTCATTCTCTGTCAGTTGAGATCCTCCCTGCCACTAAATTAGCTCTGAGCTCTTTGAGCTTCTCCCTGTCCTAAATGAAAAGCGAGCCTAGGGAGGTCTGTATCAATCAAATAAATTTGACCTCTGAGATATTGTCAAGGGACATTCACAAGCCACTACCCCATCCCTCCTCCACCGTTGTAAACCACCCCCTTCGTCTGCAACTGCCCATCACTTCCAAAGCAGCTAGAGCTACCAAGACACCCCAAAGACTAGAAGTACCAGAAAAACCTGCACGGTACTTAATGTAGTTTTTAACAGTCAAAAAAGGAGTCTGAAAACACTGTCTTCAGAAGGAATCCTACTGTTTAAGTGTTGAGTGTGACTATGTCAGGGTCAACTCAATTTGTCAGTGTCCTTTCCTTCAATTATCTGAGACTAGTAATGTTTTCAGAACAGGGAGGTAGCTGTCTTGCTCTAAAGGAATGCTTAAAAATCCTGCTTCAATCTGTCGACTGTAAGGAGCACTGCAGTTACCAGACTTCGATCATCATCTTTTGTGGAATTTTATATAAAATAAGTGAAAACCTGTTGGTTTTTTTTTTCCGTTAGTCATAATTGACTTGTATAAATTACATGGAAAAAAACTTAGGAGTCATTAATTAATTACACTTAGAAAAACAACATGTTAAAACATTTCTGAAGATTTTACTTCCCCCCCGCCCCCCTTCAGTATCACAGTAAGAACCACAAACTTTATTTATTTTGGAATGACTTACAACCCATTTTCCTCTAGCTAGTTACAGTATTGTCCACTGTCTTCCAATAGCTGTGAAGTATCCTTTTTTTCAGTAAGAAATTATACAATCTATTAGCAGGTCAGCTGTTTTTCTTTCCTTTTCAACTTCCATGAAGGCCATCCAGCTATAGTAATTTACTGCAATTTATTTTCCTCTTACTTGTAAAGAAAATAAAATATTCCTACAAAAAAAAAAAAAAAAAGGCAGACAGCAAACTTCAAATATTGTGACTCTCATATCTGTTCAGGTCTTGTTCTCCAGTCAGTTTTACAATGATATACTTAAACATCTCGGACACAATTTTTAAACAGTGTGTTTCTGCTGGGGGGAGAGCACTACTTACATGCCCAGTTTTCAGATAAATTATGTTTAAAATAAAATCTGGCCTGAAACATCAGAATACTAGTAAGTATGGTGTGCCAAAGACACATACCACCATCTGATGGCACCTCAAACAGATTCATCTAGTCATTAACTTCATGTGTATCCTGAAGTGACAATATTTTGTATAAACAGCACTCTTGCTTAAGAAAATAATCTGGTTTTGTTGAGAAGAAGCAAACATCTTTCCTAGTATATAGACAGATCACCTTCCATAACATCTATACAGTACACTAAGGTTTTGTAACCTGTACCTTATATGTGTTCATCATGAAATACAGTCTACCACAATGGAGCACACAATGATAAAAGTATTTTTAGTAATTTTTTTTAAAAGCATACAAAGCACGTTCCTCTGAAAAAAAGGGAGGGGGCTGGTATGCTTCAGCTCTTCACATGAAGAGCTACTTAATGCTCAAGAAATTAGACATTTCACAGCTATTTCCTTAATTTTTAGAAAGGAAAGGCATGGCTTAATATGAAGGGAGAGGATTAGTCCATGAAAGCCCATGGAAAAAAAAATTTTAAAAAGCTTTTTTAGCAGAAGACACAAACTGAAAATAGAAATTATTACTAAAAAAGAAATCACCAAATGTTCTAGAACAGATGCCCACATTTTGATTTTGTAGTGTTTATGCAACAGAAGAATTGAAAATCAGATTAGGTGACTCAAGGCAGAAGATTACTATCCTCTTCTCATCCAAAGCACAGAATATTACCAGTTTATGGTGAAATACATTCATTTCTGTCAGATGTTCAGCAATTGTGTTACTGGGAGCCACAGAAAAGCTTACATTAAACACCATATCTGCATTTCTGGCATGACTAAGGGAGCACGTATATTAGGTTTTTATACTAAAGCTCTCTCTTACTTAGGTTAGCAGCAGGAGTTATTTTAAAGAATTACACATTTCTCTCAGTGTCAAAAACTTGCAGGTCCTCAGGGTCCCTTGTGGAGGTAAAATAATCACTTAGCACGCAGTTCATCACATTTCTCAAATGCTGTTTTTATGCATTGAATCAAATCCTTTGATTTTTAAACTGTAGGAAATAAATTTACCTATTTTAGCCTTATCTTTATGAAAAGAGAGACTATGCTCAAAAAGAAAGACTGATACTTTGCCATATAAGTTCTACTTCCCATCACCATTTCACTCCAAGTAACACAAAATTACAACTCACACCATAGTAAATACATTATTTCTTCATGTATAAATTCTCCTCTTCTCTCTCCCCACTTCTTATTGCTGTGATCTCTCTCTCAGCCAATTTAACGCCCGTGTTTCTTTCTATTGTCCTTGATGCTTAAGCTTTGCCTGTTTACGTATGCAACTCTCCCTGAGCACATACAAAAGTAGTAAATTATCATCTTGTAAACATAAAAGTAGTAAGCTATCATCTTCTGCATTTAACTTAGGCATTACTCTTTGATAGGTTTTGCCAAGCCTTCTTTGCCTTTCTATTTACTGCTGGGGACCAGGGCTAATCCACCTAAAATTTTCTCCAAAAGCCTATTAAAGACCTTCTTTTTCCCAGTATAAATTGTAGGTAAACATTACCTAGTAGCACATTTACTACTTAAAATTAATAACCTACTTGGCCTGTTCAAGTCCCACTATATAACTGTTTGGCACGTCTCTATTCCTCAGCAGAATGGACTTGTAATATTATTTGACTGCTATGATATCAATTAATTACCAGATAAAGTCTTCAGGATATAGAATCCTATAATTTCCATTACATTGTATAAAATTTATTTATTATCAATAAAAATAAGAACATCTACTTCAAACAGCAATGTTTCTTAAATAATGAAAATGTATTTATTTTTAAAGTATAAATTAATAAAATGTAATCTTCAAATCAATATGGAGCTGCAGTGAGACTACTACTGTCTTACTCTTCTTGGGAGGAAAATCTAATTAACTTGCACTAAAAGTAGCCAGTTCAGTTAAGGAAAAAAGAAAAAAAAAATCTCCTCTAGGGCTGAATCATTAAATACTAAAAATTTAATTTCCAGCCCACTGTGAAGGGAAACAGCAAATATGTGTTTCAAATAGGTCAGCTGGGTTATTTTCTGTAAAGACAATAAAACTACCTGCAAAGAGGTACATTTTCTTGGGCATTACTATCACGTGAACTCTCTTGCAGAAGAGGCAAAGCAAATAAATCCATCCTTCAAGTGAGCTATCTAAGCTTTTAGAAGGTGGTCTTCATATTTCTGAGGTTTTCTGCATCTTTTAGAAATAACTGTGTAAAGCATTTGGGAGGCCCTACTACTTAGCATGATACCAATTTAAAAGAAGGAAACAACGCGTTCTGTTGCCAGATTCCAAATGAATGTCCAGGCCAGGAACAAAGAATGACCATGCTCTTGGATAACAATTTAATAAAATTTGTGGCATCCGAAGTAGCAATCTTTACCTCAGCATGATACTCGCAGACATCAGATTTAATAAAATGACCCCAATAAAAGTTAATCAGAAGTGTTTAAATGTATTGGCAATAAAACAAATTTTATGGCCAGCAGAGTCAGTTATCTTCTGTGTGACAAATTAACTGAGCACTGAGAATGGGCGATGCATCAGTACCATTTCAACAAGGAAAAACGCCTGCGAGCCAGTTGGGAGAGAAACCCCATGCAGAAGGAGCACATAAATGAATAAAACCCCCACCACACCAAACATTCTGTACCACACAGAAGAGAAAAACAACCAAAGGCGTTTGTTTTTTTTTCCAAGACGACCATAACTTTACTGAGGCTACGGCAACAGGTACTCCAGTAACACTTGCTCTTTAATTACATCCCAAATGCAGAACAAGTACCGTTAAACACTAGAAGAACACAGCCGTGGTCAGAAGGTTTGCAGGACAAGGGATTAATTCTGCTCAGCTATCTATCATGCAAGTTTGAACGCTTACCAGTATGAACCTCTGAAATTTGTAACATACCTGATGGGACCTTAATTAACTTTCTTGGAGTTCAGATGATAAGCTGGAGTCAGCTGGTTAGTACTACACACACGCAACACGTTGCAGGGGTAAAAGCATCATTTCTAAAACCAGCACCAGCAGACGCATCTAGCTCAAAAGCACTCAACTTGGTTTTTGAACTTAAAGCTGGTAAGTTTTCTCCCTGGAAACAATCCATTACCTTTCCCATCACAACAGTCATCCTTGCGCCATCTAGAAAGTTTCTAAAATTGTCTCCTGTAACAAAGACAAGCTTCGTACATCTGTTTCAAAAGATCTCTCTAAGAAACTAGTTAAATTATGTTCAGCTCTAGTTGCTCTTATTTTAAGGAAGAAGTACTGCATAGCTTTGCTAAATGAGATTAAGATCAGAGAAGTAGAACAAATAAACAGTAGGTTTGGGGTAAAAAAATACGTAAATAACAAAAATTTTGTCTATCCTGAATACTTGACCTTACGATTTTGCCTTGCAGCATGAGATGCATTATTGCCTATTAAGAAGCAGAAGAAGAAATACTTTATCTTATGAGGCAACAGCAGCTGAAATGAAAGATTAAAACCAATTATCAGTCTTGTCAAGACTGCAGTATCTTAAGGGAAAGTTCTGTTTACTTTTTTCTTTTTCTTCTCCAAAGCCAAGGTCAAAAAACGTGTTTTGCTTATTGAGCATATGGCTAATACCAGCTTTCTTTCACCACCTCTCATTGTCCAGTGTCTTAAAACCAAACAAAAGTCACTTCTAACAAGAACTGGCACATGTAATAAGGAAACCACGTTTCATGAAGTTGGGGGGAAGTGTAGGCGGAGTCCATTTTTATCCATATGTATGTCAAACCAGAATATAAATTGTCATAGTTCCAAAAATATTTGAATTAATTTTCTATCTTAAGAATTACTACTCTCTGTCACCTTTCTAAAGATAGCTTTTTATATGTACTGCTATGAACGATGCAGCCTGTGGCACTGTTTCCCTAAAAGGTAAATTTAATTTTCATATTCCAACACCTTTTCAACCGAATACCCAACGTATCCTTTCCTAGCACATACTAAATTCTACTTACTCCTGCCTATAACCAGTATAGACAAGCAGGAATTTTATACAGACACAGTTAAAACAATTAAAAAGATAGCTTTTATTATTTTATTCCTAATGTGAAAAAAGGCCAATTAGGAATATACTAGCTGTGAAAGTTTTCTTTGGGCCACACTAAACCAGAAATGCAATTTTATTTAATGCTTGTGAGTTCTAACAGAGACAAAGCTGTGCCTTAACCTGAGCATCACTAGTTAGCCATGTCTAGCTCACCTAGCATCGCCAGAGCATCACCAGCAACGCACACATTTAGCACACGAGCACAGTAACTCGGGCACTACAGGGTAACTGGTTTATGATTTCTCTAAGGGACAAGAGTAATCGGGAACACAGGGAGAAGCTTTAAGACAGCTGTATGTTGAGGAGAATGGGAAGAAAGTCGTAAGACTAATTCTTTGCATGGCAAAACTCTGCTCTTCAGCATCTAAAAAGGACAAAGAAGTTGCGGTGCTTACAACTCCCAGTTAAAAGAGCCCTTCGTTTCCCTTTCCAACAGGTCCCTACAGCCACCACCTGTAAGACCACAGTTCAAAGCACTACAGGGGGGAAAAACCACAGGAAAGGAACCCACACAACTGAAGAGCTGGAGGAGCAAGGAAGATCGAGAATCAGTTACTACCTTTTGTTTAGGGAAATTAAGTGGTGTGATGTTAATTCCAAAATTAGCACGAGACAAACTTCACAGGTTTCTCCCACAACTACCCAGGCATCCCAAAGAAGTTACTTAAATTCTTCTATGCATCAGTTTCTTTCACTGTAAACTAGTGATAGTTTACCTCACAGAGAGGTTATGAGGCAATTAACTGATCATAAAGTGTGCCAAGATCCTCAAATGAAAGGTGCTATGCAAGTGCAGGGTATTAATCTCACACTCTAGGTACAAATCATTCTCTTATCCCACCTTCTACCTGGTGTTGGCAGCTTTACAACCATTTAAACTCTCTACTACATACGTTGGCTAGGTTCCCCGCAGCAGACATCTTAGACACAGTGCACTTTTGTGGTTCAGCTACCTACACTTTCCTGCATAAAACAGGGCATTTGGTTCAAGACATCTGCAGCTTCAGGTAGACTGCCCAAATACACAGCCTGCGAGCTGCACACAGGCACCGAGGTTTTGGCTGCGGTGCTATGAGATCCACGAAACTTCTGTCAGCTGCATGTAACAGATACATTGCCAGATACCATCTAACTTGCATAAAAGTGGCAGCGTAGGAGGAGCAGAAGGATCACTGGCCATCTTTGTAAGTTTAACTTTTAATTGCATACTTTTCAAAACGTGCATTGGTTCTATAACCAGTTTTAACACTTACACTTCATTCATCATGAAGTTATTTAAATAATATATTAGATGAAGATTTCCCTCTAAATTAATAAAACAATATTTTAACTTTGGAGCATGTAGTAACATAAACACTGGAAAATCCACGGTCATGATTCACTGGAGATACGGATCCAGCAGACGGAGCAAAAAGGACGGTGCAAAGAGATCGTGCTTTTATCAGCCTGGTTCGCAGGTCAGAGGATCAAGCAGAGAAAAGGTTTCAAAGCAGAAGTGCAGGGGAAAAAGAGCAGCGGTGCAAGCAAGGGCAAATCTGTTCTACGTTAACAGGACAAGCTGGGGGAACGAAAGAGAAAGATCAAGGAGAGGCAAAAATGGTCATAAATCAACCATTACCCTAATGCCATAATCTGGATGGGAGATGGGAGAGACTTTAGAAAAGAGGTGACAGTAAAAATTAATTTACCATGAAGTGATATTCCATACAAAAGACAGAAGAAAAAGCAAAACACTTTAGAAAGTTAAAGAAAATACAGCATGTGCAAGGTTCCAGATAGGACGGAAGAACGGCAGCTTCGGAGCCTGCTCGTGTGGATGACATGATGACAACAAAGCCGATTCAAAGACAGCCTGGTGGGACGCTACGAAGGAAATGCAAAACAAACCATAATGATGATCAAAGTTACACAACACTGGCTAAATCCACTTTAGTTCTGCATCCACTATAGCTTCTAGTTATGATTTACTAGTATAAACAAAGCCTTTTTTCCTTCCAGCAGCTCAGAGGTGCTTTGCACTTCCCCAGGCCCGCAACCGAGGTCCCTTTCCATTCTTTTCTTCCAAGTCTCTTTAGAATATTTTTCCCTTTTCACAGAGCCAACAGCAATAGCGTTTTATAGATGTTCAGTGCGCTATACACCTTTCTGCTATACAGAAACAAAAAGAAGCATGCATATACATTTACAGAAGTCCTAAGTGGAGAAGAAAAGTATTCTGGGAAGAAAAATACCAACGGCACTTCTAAGTATTTAATACTTCTTAAATTAAAAGACTGCTGAAGTGTTTAAAAACACCTGATCAATTACGTTGCTCATGCAACGATATAATAAATCTATTCTTAAATAACAAAAAATGGGGGGCTTTGTTAACTTGTAAGAGTTTGAATAGATTTATAGACAGCATACCGTTAGCATTAGTAAATAACTTAGTAAAAACTTTAGTTATTCAGCCACGACTACAATTCTCTTAACACTTGTAGCCATTTCTTGATAAAAACAGAATGGTGACCTCGTTTTTATCATGACAGCGATCTTTCATGAGAGTGGAAGCTGTAGTACGTTATTCCCGTAACAGTTTTCTGTAACTTAAAAAAACCCAAACCAAACCCAAATCAGGGTGGGCTGGGCCTTTATCTGAGCCGAAGACCTGCAAGACCTTACTAGCATACGAAAACAAAAAAGTCTACCTGAGCTGAAGGCCCAGAATTCAGCATCACATTTCCTAACAATGGCTTATACAAAAGTGTGCAGTTAAAAGTAGCTACCACAATTTTTATCCAAATTTACAATAAACTACGCATTTGATCAACTAGTTTCCATACTTAAACACACACATTTGGCAGAAAGACTTAAGAGTATCATGGAAGTTGTGTCACTATTTTAGGTAACTTAAAAAAAAAGGTAATGGGGATTGGGAGTGTACATTAATATTATTCTTTGACACTTGAATATAAAAACTGACCACTACTGCTTGCTGTATTTGGCTGGCACCTTTTCAACATTAAGCGTAGCAGCACATTTGAGAAGTGATCCAGACAGAAATAGACTCGCGGTGTACGATACCTGGAAGTCTCTTCAATACACGGGCTAGGTCCAGATAACCACGGGCAGTCACAGATCTAGCCCCCTTTACAGGGCACTTTCCAGTTCGCACTTGTACAAGCAAGGGCCGGGCTACAGCTCTCGCTGGAACAACTGCTCAGGGGAACCGTGCGAGCAGGACCCCTGCCCACTCGGGACCACGCAGCGGCACTAAGTACCGACCAGAGCCCCTGCTAACCACAGAGGCACGACCGGCAGGAGCGACGGGGCTCAGGTCCACACAAGTCAGCCCAGCGTCTCCTACGGACACGCGTTTGAAGAGGTTTGCTTAAGCTCTGAAGCGAGTCAAGGGACAGTGACGCAATGATGAGAACTTCTGAAGAAAGGAGATGTAAAATAAGCAAGAAGAGTATATATACACTGCGTGCATATGACCCGAAAATACAAACCTGCTGCTATTTTAACTAAGATCATAGCATGTCTTTGAATGCAAAAAATGTCAGCATTAAAACTCAATATGTAGCTTAATTAAACTTTAACTGTTCTGAAAGAGAAAACATGGATTAATTAAACAGTTGCTTGCATATATTTAATGAACTTCAAATTTTACACTCAAATTCCTAAAAGATATCAAGCAAAAATTAGATTTTACAGGAAAAAAAATATATATAATAAGGCTTTAACTTTTTAATGTAATCTGGAAACAAGAAAAAAAAAAAAGTGGGAAGAATTTGCTCTATTTCCCACCCACCCCCCACCCTCCCCAAATGACATGTTCTCATTTTATCACGTATGGGATCTCAAAGCCATTTGGACATTACACTGTGCTTACCATGTTCACATCCACTACCTTCCTCTGTGGCAAAAGCGGAAAAACTGCGACACATACAATTGAGTCAAATGACAAACAATGAAAAGTAAAACATTGTTCCTCCTTTATAGTGCTCTGAGATACTGGAACTACATGGAGATATTTTCATACAAAGTCCAGAGTTTTCTACTTCATAACTGCAAATATTTTCAGTGAAATCAAGCCACCTTCACATCAGTCCCTTCACAAAGAAAACTTCCACATATGAGGGGGGGGGGAGAGGCCTGTATGGAAAACATTACCACACAAGTTGATCACATTACAGATGTTGAAATGAATATATTTTGGTAATTTAAAAAGTCTCTTTTGAATTCAGGATAAATAAGATCTCAAAATCGTAGGGACAGAGCTAAAAGTCATTTGATAGCTGTTTCCTCCCATTAGATACTGTTTGTAGTGAGCATTTGGCTCATGTATGCTTTGAGACCTCCCCCTCAGCCTGCCATAGCATAGCACTGCCCCTACCCCCCTCTCCTTCGGACCCACCTAACCCTCCCGTGATAAAAATTAAACCCACTGCTTGTTTTTGCAGCCATCTTGGACACAGAGGGGAGGAAAAAAAAACAAAAGAAAAAAAAAGAAAAAAAAAAAAAAGAGTTGTTCTTTTGCAGAAACCTTTAATAAAAAGGAGACTTAATCAAATGTCCCTTCACCCTGTCTGCTCTGAAGAACTCCAAAACACGCAAGAGAAATGAAGAAAATCCCAACTGAGAACTACTGTCGTCCTTGCTATTAAGTGCTAGCTGTTATCCTGTAATATACTAAAAAAAAAAAATAGAAAAAAAACTGCATCATAGAATCATTTAGGTTGGAAAAGACCTTTAAGACCATCAGGTCCAACCATCAATCACCCTACCACTCCCACCCCACCACTAAACCACGTCCCTGAACACCTCGTCTACCTGTCTTTTAAATACCTCCAGGGATGGGGAGTCCACCACTTCCCTGGGCAGCCCGTTCCAATGCTTGACAACCCCTTCAGTGAAAAAAATTTTTCATGATGTCCAACTGAAACCTCTCCTGGCGCAACTTGAGGCCATTTCCCCTCATCCTATCGCTTGTTACTTGGCAGAAGAGACCAACCCCCACCTCGCTACATTCTGCTGTCAGGCAGTTGTAGAGGGCGATCAGGTCTCCCCTCAGCCTCCTTTTCTCCAGGCTGAACAACCCCAGCTCCCTCAGCTGCTCCTCATCAGACTTGTGCTCCAGACCCCTCACCAGCTTCGTTGCCCTTCTCTGGACGCATCAAAATTTTATTAAGAGAAAGAATTAAGGCAGATAATTCCCATATTCAAGTTAAGATGGATCTGATTTTATTAGTTTATTAGCAAGAATGAGCAGGATCAGAGGACGGACCTAAGTGTTCCTTCTTTCATGTTAAAGTGCCACTTAAATGCGTGAGGGGAAAGCAGAGGAAAATCGTAAGGAGCACGCCTGCATCATACAGAGGGCAGCACTGGGAACCCAAAGCTGGAGCAGAACCCAGCTGCTTCGCAGTGCAATGTGGGGCTGTGCACGTGGCGCTGCAGCCGTGCTTGCTCCCAAGTACACAGCTGCAACCTGCAACGTACACACGCCCTTATTGACGCCCACCCTGACCCCTCCACCCGAGATGGCAGCTCCACGTGAACTCCTCCGTCTGCCCTCACCAGCGTGGGTTACTACCACCGCTCTCCGCAGCACGATGCAGATGTGTCCCACATCCGCTGAAAACCACCTACTGCTCTACTTTCAGATTACAGGTCTGGTTTAACAGGTGCTTTTGTTCCAAGGTTGACAAGCTGAACGAGCATCTCTCCCATAGCAATTTCTGATTTCAGTCTTGTCCTGGTTTTTGCATTCCCTCTTTGTATTGTGTCAGATTAAAATCTAAATCACAGCGATGACAAGGAACACTATAAACAGACAACTCTTTAAATAAAGTTGTGATCAAAGCATCAAGTAGCCTAATAAAACCAAGGTGGCTCTCGCTTATCATACTCATTATTTCAAGTGGCCCATTTAATAGATTTCCAGATGACAACAAAAGAAGGTTTGTTGCCAGTTCTTTCATTTCTGGCTCTGCTTATGTATCTGGTGCCTTTTGATAAGCAGGTCTAATTTAAAAAAAAGTTAAAAAAATACTAATTTTAAGAGTCAGGCTTTTTGCCACAGCTGGCAAAACCACAGAAACCAGTGTGGCTTGGTATTATTCACTATCTACATAGAGCTTAGCTAATTAAAAAGGAGATACCAAGTGACTCATGTTTGCCATAATTTTCTGTGGGCCGATGTGTTTGTCCTGGAAAGTCCAAAAAAATTTATTGGCAATTTTAAGAGACTTAACCTTCAAGTTTCAATTAAGAACACAGTCAATAGTTTTAACTACTTTTGAAAGTCTTTACCTGTAAAAGGAGTACAAGATCTGACAGCAAGCAGACAAAATAAAAAAAGAAAAATTATTTCACATTTATTCTTTGTTTTAACTTTGTGCTTTATGCACCCAAATACATCAATTAATTTTTCACTTGAAACATCATTATAAGAAAAGTGGCTTGGAAGATTCAGTCAAACATCACAGAATGGAGCACTGTGAATAACAGGAACCCATTTGCAAATGTCATTTTAAAAAGTAAAACCGAGAGCTCAAATTTCTACATTTGAGGACGAAGGGACTTTTTTGTTTTTAATTCTACACCACTGCATCAAAGTAGAATTTTACAAGGAACTCTGTCATCCCTCATCCTTGCCATTCATTATTTCAAGTACTGCCTTGCTTTCTGCCCTTCCCCCCCAGCACATTTTAATTTCTGACCCACTATTTCAATTCCTTTTTAAACAAAAAGAATTTTTTTTTTTTGCATGGAAATCAGGTTTAGAAGTTTAACATTTTTAAAATGCTACGGCATTTAGCTTCTCAACCCCCCACTTGCCTTTCAGTTATAACTGAAATTTCAGTTTCCAGATTAGCCAGGTAGAGATGCCAATATTCCACTGAAAGCCATTAAGACCTGGACACCTAAACTGCTGTGCCGTTTCTAAAATGTTTGAGCAAGTATGTGTTTGTACAATGTTTAGGACACCCAGAGCCAGCTGACGCCTCCGGGTATGAGCGCAGTAAAGCATAAATCACATTGCGCTTCCTAGCTTGAGAGCTACACAGCTTTCAGGGTGGGAGCGCTAACCTCGTTTCAATTCACATCTAAACGCTTCTTACTCCCACTCCTCACTCCATCTCCTCGGGGCATTCCCCTTATCTTCAGCACTTGGTGCCTATTGGAAACCATGACTATATGCCTCCAATTCTAGTTTCTGTAAGTTGATCAATCCCAAACCCATCCTCAACTATCTTTTCATCTAGTCTTCCGTCAGTAACACACCAGTCCATGATTTTTGCCACTGTACTATTCTAACAAGCACACAACCAAAAAAAAAAAAAACCCCACCCATCAAACAAATTCCAAGGAGACATTTCATTCCTTTTTCTTTTTTTGTTTTAAAATTATTCTTCCTGTTCCTGAGGAGAATTGCCATGTTTGGTCTAGTTCCTGAATACTCAGTGCTGCGACCTTGTATTTCTTGTACATGATGAGAGCTACATAACTAGAGAGCAACACATCAAGTCTAGAAAATCATCCTCAGTAGAATTAAAATAATTTAAAAAAAAAAAAAAGTCCTGCCCTTGTAGCTTTAGTTACTCCTTGTAGGACTCAGGAATATGTTTTTCAACTAGAAGAACCACTTGGCTCAGGGGACAAGACCTTCAGAATTTCCTGAGTAACAAAGACCTCCATTTTTAAGAGTGCTTGTTGTTCCACTGCGTGAGAAAGGCTTTGGAGCCTCAGTGTGTACCAGGAGTGGCACCCAGTGTCCAAACTGCATCCTTACAACGGCGGCTTCAATTCTCTTCTCAAACAGTCTTCCCTCATTCCTTTCTCCCAGGCTGCAAGCCACAGAAAATCAGCAGCTCTATGCTTAAACTGTACATTTCATAAAGAATACTTCAAGTAAAGCATAAAGCTTTTGCCAAACTGTTTTAATCAACAATGCATAGATGAATCAAATTTTCAACTATTTAATGTGGAGAACAACTATGAAGTCCGATAAAATTTTTCCATTAAGCCATACAGCTACAGATTTAAACTCTGAATGAAATCAACATTTACATAGACTATGGTCTTTCAACTGTACTCAACAACTGACTTAACAGCCACAAGCTGATTTATTCCCGATCATTGGTATTGCTTTAATGGCCTAAACCAATTTTTCTAAACACGCTTTGTTAAAGCGGAACTAAAAATCACTTAAAGAATTAAAAAAACCCAACCTATTTTCATGTTTTGTAGCTACGCAGGATTTTAAAGATCATCTACCGTGCTTGGCTAAGAAAACTGAGTAAAAATGAGAGTAACCAATCTAGCAAATAAAGTTCTTTTGTTTCCTCTGAAAATTGATCAGAGGGATAAGACTTTGGTTTAAACAAGATTCAACACCTGGAGTAAGCTATGAAGGAAACTTCCCCAGTCTGCTGCAAAAGCTACAATCTCTACTTTTTTTTTCTTTCACTATCACAAACAATTCAGAGTTGCACAAATTGGATTAAGATAAAGCACGTAATTATTACAACAATTATCCAAAAGCTTTAAACAGCTATTACTGTGTTGGTAGGTAAGAACACAGTACAGAGCAATACAAACTGCTAAAAAAAAAAAAAAAAACCACCCTAAACCAAAAAAACCCAAACACAAAAAAACCCCAACATGCTGGGGCAGGGAGGGGGGGAAAATCTCTGTTTCCATCTACTTGTGGAAGTCAAATTGCAAATACCCCTTCAGTAGTTTTGCCAGACTTCAGCTGGTCAGTTTTCCTGGTTCACCAGTATCAAAACCTAAACCCCACCATACCCATCTCACTGCCTGCCTCACCTGTGCTGGTTTGAGGACCACGACGTGCACCTCTTCAGGAGTCGAACACCTTACAGCTACATGAAATTCTCTGTTCATGAGAACATGAAAGATTAGATCTCAGTTATACTGCAGATATCTCTGAACCAGCTTTTCTTTCTAAAGCAAAGGCACAAAAACAGCACTATATAACAGTTTATCGAGAACTCTAAATCCTGACGTTCAGTGTCTGCAGTGCCTCCCTAACTCAACCTTCTAATTTCTCTGCTGCATAAATGCACGCTACAAAAGCTCCAAGATTTATCGCACAGATTACGGGTTTTTTATAGATATAAAAATACATATACCCATGTATAAATATATATTTTTATATATATATTCACACACACATATTGAATAGCATGTTCAAATCTTGTTGAATTATTTCCCCATTAAATTTTGTTTCAACGAGACTTCCACTTGTAAAACCAGGCACACATTGCACAGCAAATATATCTCTGTTAGGTGCCTAATATGGCCAGGGAAACCATTTTGATTATTCTGTGCCCGCTTATGCATTGTCCTACGAAACAATAAGATAGAACAGCAAGAAACTAGCAATTAAGAGAGTCTGAATGCACATCGGGAATCACTAAAATCCACACTAGCCAACTCAGGAACAATACGACTGATGAATAGGCCGTATTATATTAGAATTGTTAGCAAGTGTTAAAAAATTATCCTTAGCAGATGTCCCTTATGACCTAAATATATCGCACAAAGAACATGCCTGCCTTCTTTTCTAAAAAAGTTTTAAGAAATCTTTCCATGTCTATTATTGACAAACTCCACAACGCTGCATGTTGGCTATAAATACGCACATCGAAGATTTATCACACTAAACCTACACAAAAACGTACGAGTATTCTACTGAAAACTATCTATTTTAATGCGTATTTTTCTACTGCACGAATTTACGCTAACCGAAGCATATAATCCAATAAAAGAAATCAAACGGTGTATTCAGCAAACAGTGAAACAAACGACAAGCTGCATACTACAGGAACTTCAACCAACACACCACAAGCCAAAACACAGCAAAAGTCTTGAAGTTAGATGGCTGACAGCAGCCTTATCTGCAATAAATACATTTTGTAGATACAGTTGATAAGGAATTTCAAGATACTGTACACTATTACATGTGCAGCTATGCACACCCAGCTCATTTTCAGTAGAGCTTTAAAGAAGTTTGTTTCCTTAAATTTCGCTGTTATTAAGATTCTATAGACTGGCTTACCACATTACAGCAAAATGCCAGACTTGCTTGGTTTGAGCTTTTTCAGTGTCTCCACATACCTTTGACTTCATCACTGGATTTAACATATATTGATTATAAATAAATAAATAATGCTAAAATATAGATTAAACTCTATTAATGATTTTTCTCTTTTCTATCACAGACTAGTATTTCTCTGGAAGATCTTTTAAGTTGACTAATCTTTGTGAATCAATTTCTTATCCCTTCAACTCCACTGCTGCAGTAGGCTTCCTGTTAGCAAAATGGATTTCAGATCTGTTCAGGTATTGAGTTCAACATTCAGTACCGGACCTTGGGCCAGTAACGTGCCTCTGTCTTTCTATCAATAAAACAAATGCTATAAACAAAAAAGGTGCATCTTGGGTTTCATGTGTTCTGTACATAAGAGTATGTATAATTTTCTTCTAGAATAATGCTACATAATTTTTCCAGATTATGCAGTTGAAAAATCCATAAAATGTTATGGAGAGAGAAACAAGAACCAAAAAGCTCTTTCTTAATTTACTACTACTTCTTATTTCAAACAGTTTCTATTATTTTTTGCCCAGATGTACTGATTTGAATTGTTCAAGAGAACTATAGGCATTTCCTTCATTTTGGCTCTCAGAATAAAATATTAGCGTGTGGGATTTGTTCATTTTGCCATGCTTTTCTTCAGCTCCCTCAAGTTTATTGCAGCATTCTTCAGGGAAGGAAATGGCTAAATACTTGCATTAGCAAAAAAAAAGGAAAGGAGGGGAATAGAAAGAGGTAATAAGAAGGTGTTAAAAGAACACTCTCTTCCTCTTGGTCCAGTCACACTGGGACAAGCACTACCAAAAGAACAAAAGAGCATAGAGTCAAAATATCTGGCTAAAGCTACGGGGGAACACAGGGACCACAAGCAATCGGTCTCTTAAGAAAGGAGATGCTACGGACCAAAACAAAACAGGCAAAAAGGGGAGAGAGAGAGAGAGAGAGAGAGAGAGAGAGAGAGAGAGAGAGAGAGAGAGAGATCCGGGCAGTCCAGCGGGAACGTCCACTCCTGTAGCACGTTGCCTAAAACTGAAGAGTCATAATCAAGGATGAAGGACCAGAAAGTTTTCACCAGAATTTACAACACCGTCTTTATGTAGTCTGGGTTTTCTTCCGGATGAAGCTTTATTGCCTCCAAATACAGACATAGCCCAAAGCTACTACTTTTCCAACTTTTAGGCACCCAAGAAGGCACCTACCTCATCTGGGTAAGATGAACACAGGATCTACCAGGATGTCTCTTATATGCTCTAGCCATTAGCTGAAAAGACTCTTGTTTCCTTAAAATACAAATGGTTATATCCAGACTTTTTTCCTGAATTGCAGTAAAGCAAAATTCAAATGCTCAGTAAATTACAAAGTACATCGAGGCAGAAAAAAAAAAGAAAGAAGCCAGCTAGTTTCACCTTTGCCATATGTTCACAGGAATACCATTTCGTAAACTAATCTGTAGTAGAACAGTTAAAAGAATTACTTGGGAGTCTCTGCTTTTAATAGGCACTAGCACATTGGATGTTGTTTACCATAATATTTCCACAAGTTAATGATAAAATATAAACACAAGGTTGTTTGCATCTGTGTGATTTAAAGAGTGGAGGAATATAAAATACTTTCATATTTCAGAGTTCTTGCCTATTTCCAAAACTGAACAAATAATACATTAAATGGATTTGTAAAAATCAAACACCCTTTAGATTCTTTGTAACTCATCAAATATTATTTTAAAAAAGTTGAGTACTCAGGGTAAATAACCTGTACGTCTTCCCTCCCCTAATAAACAGTAAGCAAAAGGCTTAATGTTTTCAAACCTCTATCACAAACTATAATATAAGCATAAAATTCAGACATTGGTACCTGAAATCAAAGAACAGCTATTAAACATCTGAACATACTTTTATTACTTAATTAGTTATTCTCTTCCATGCACTTTAATGTCTTTAGTCAGAGTTGAGATGATTATATTAGCAAGAAAAATCAAATTAAGAATAGCTCATTTGTAATATTTTACCTAAATGGCAGAAAATAAAAAAACAAATTGGACTTTCATATTGCTGATTACATAAAAATTAATGAGTTTCTGCAAGTGCTACAAAACCCTATGAAATATCCATACAGCAAACTAAATTATCATGTTTCATTATTATAAGTAAAGAGTACATTTAAGATAGAACACAAACTGTGAAGTAAAAGTCTCCTGGCTTCAGGTACAAAACTTGCATATAGTGAAATGGTTGAATGCAAAACTGAGCTGGATACAGTCTTCCAGCTCATTCTAATGCTGCTCAAAGATAGTTACAGCAAACTACCTACTACTTAAAATAGATGCTTCTCTAACTTCATTTTTAGGATTATTAAGTGACTGTTCTTAAGCATATTTTTCAGTAAAGTTCAGCATGAAAGTTTATTAGATATGTTAATATCCATTGCAATCATGGATTATTAAAAAGAAAATAAAATCAAACAAACCATGACTGAATTTTTCAAGGTTTCTATGTTTAAAATGACTCAAGGAAAAATGCCATGAAATAGGTTTTCTTAAAAAAAAATTAAAAAATTTTAAAAAGGTAGTACAGCATTTCTGAGTTTAAAAGCAAATTACACTAACTTCTTTTTGCAGCAAAATCATAATGGAACTGGATTTAAATAAAATAATACGCCTGGTGCTGTAAAGAGCAAAATTATTTTCCTTTTTTGATTCAAAATTAGACGTCGAACAAAAGGATTTACCTATCACTTTAAAGCATTGCCTCTACAGTAAAAAGACCAACCTGAAAATCCAGAAATGCAATAAACAAAGCATTTCAGGCATTTCATGCAAGACTACCAGAAAAAGAAGAGTTTATATGCAGTTTCTAAGTCTAGCAGCATAAACCTACTCAAATAAGCTAAGAAGATGCATTAGGAGTGCTACCTCCTCTTTTTTAGTCACACGTGGTAGAACGGGGAAGGGAAGAAGAGAACCTGCAGCACAAGAAAGCTCCTGTCCCGCTTTTAGGATGCACACACGCACAGCGGCACCCAAGCCTCTGAATCAAATCGTGCCAATCTGCGCAGCTCCCTAGAACCGGCAGCACGCTTAGGCTGACCTAGGGCACAAAACCCCACTGCGCCAGCAGAGCCCTATTCAACCCAGCGCACGCGGTAACCTGCACTGCTGTACAAGATCACAGGACCCTTATCAGACGGAAGCGAGTTTTATGCCCTCCCCCCCCTCCCGCAA
>NW_009259239.1:3088104-3103161 GCF_000687185.1 Egretta garzetta | reverse complement strand
CGCCCCTCTGCTGTATTCCAGACAATTAAAAGTGTTTTTTCTTAGGGCTTTGCATGCAAAGCCATACTTTGGAGTACGTTGCTGTACCCGAGCTAGACCCACGCATACGGGGTGCTTTAGACTGTGCCATGCTAGTCTAAGCATAGACTAGCCAGCCTTTTACCTGAATTTCTTCTTCTTTGCCCGATAAAGACAAAAGCCTCCAGCAGAGGTAAGTCTGCTCAGTACAAAAACTTGGGCAAAACGTTTAACACGCTGCACGCCATGACAATTATGCCAACAGTGTCAGTATTAGCTTTCTTTTAGGAAACAAATCGCCCCAGTGACGGGTAAAGTACAAAATAACACAGGGGAGATGAGCAGCTTCATTAAAGAATCTTGATTATGTGATACGTCTTATTACATGACAATTAAGCACGCCTAATAACCAACCTCTCTGTCAATTGCTATACGCCATTATCAGTTCTGGCAACCCACAAAAAAACCCCTAAAACATGGAAGACTAGACAAAACTGTTCTGCGTGCTTAACAAGCGACCATCCACCCTCTATCATAATCGTCTGAATTCCTTACACAAATTAATCCTTACCAAGTCTACGGACTATTTCATTAATTCCTTACACCCAAATGATAAAGAAAAAACAAAATCCAACTGACAATTCAATATTCTTTTTACATAGAGCACAAAGTGAAACTCCATAAATGCACGCACAAACCTGATGGGCTTTTGCCAGCACTTAGTAATTGAAAAGTCAACATTTACATAGTATAGCTTTCTTCCTAAATTACTACAGGAACTTATGAAAAATACGGTTGAGGAATTCAGATAAATGGACTACAATGGGAGCCAAACCCAAGGCTGAGATTTGGGTCATCTGTTCTTGTCCTTAGTGAAATAAAACTGAAACTCCATATAACCGGATTTCTGCATTTCATAAATATTCCATTTTCTTATAATAAAAGACAATACACATGACCTTCTGGGTTTTGCCAACTGTTATACCTGAAGAGAATAAACCTAAACAAAACCACAAAAATTTGTCAGCTAAAATTGCGTCTCTCTATTCAGAATGCAGTTACAGCACGCTCAAGTTCCGTCCTGCAACACCACAAGCAAAATAAAAGATACGCCTGCAACGATAAACCTTTGAGTTCCAATACTAGCAGATTTAAAATGGGAATAACTGGAAGGTTTTTTTTCACAAGAAAAACTGACAAAATTTAGCCTTGACAGAAGTCTTTACAGGAAGGAGATGAATCAACACAGCTAGGGGGCCGCAATTTAATTACATCAGGGCTTCTACAGCGAACGCAAGCAACCTTCATACTCCATTTGGTCCCTATAGGTATATACATACTGTCTGGGAGATTCTGGTTTGACCATACAGGGTTTTCAACCACCTTAGGGGTTCATACAACCTCTCCAGTTGTACTCACAAGGCTGTTTGTGAAGCTACAGTATTAACTTAATAGAAGAAAAAAAATACAACTCAATAAAAAAGGCTGCTGTCCTCTAAAGATGCTTTTAAAAAGCGGAAACAGTCCACCAAACACCACCACACACACACACCAAGACACAGTACGCTGGAAAGCATAAGAGCTCATGTGCCTTTGGTCTTGAAGCCCCTATACCATCAAATCGGTGTGGCAGACCACAGGCTTCGCTTCAAGAAACGCAACCTCAAGAACAAGTCCTCTCCAATAAACCGGGAAGGGCCTCGACAGCCCAACACTCACTTCCTTCTCACTGCAGCAGGCAACAGTTCAAAAAGCACACACTCAGTTCATTGCTTTATCTTAAATTGACTTTTTTAAGCATGTTCCTTTGAGCCACCTGAAGCCTCTGCTTTCTGCAAGGATCACATGTACTGGCAACACTGGAGGTAAGGCTCAGCAGTATGAGCTGCTGCCGCCCCTGGCCAATTAAAACTCTGAAAAAAGTACCAAACAGGAGCTATGATGGGTTTCTCTACATGCAACTGCATTCATCTGAGGCTAAACAAAGAAAATGGTGTTTTTGTGGAAATGCTGCACTGTTATTTCTAGTTGTTACTGACTGATGATACAACCAAGTAACAACAGACAGGACAGAAAAATACAGGTATTAGAATCTTTAATCACCTAGATATTTCTAACCTGAAAAGTGAAAAACAAAATTAACCTTCTCAGGTAAGAAAGTAAAAATCATGTTGGAGGTGGGGGGAAGGAGAAGGTGGTATCACCTTTCCATCTGAAGCCTCTCAGAGGTCATCTAGAAAACCACATAGTTACAAAAGAAGTTACAACTTCTGTAACTTATTTTGATGTATCATTATATAGCTGTCTCAAAGTTTCTATTGGCGTAATTAGCACAGCACTTAATTTATTATCTCAGCTGTGTAAGAAAGATACTAAAATATATTGGGCTGAAATAAACACTGTTTCAAAATACCTTATCAAAATAATGTCTCACAAGATCTATACCAAATCAATGATGCATACCACATTTTTAACTGTTGCTTTCCATTAAAGGAATATAAATTTCCTTTAAACAGGGAGAAGAGCTACTCGAGAATAGCACTGAAGATAAAAACAATGAAGTGCAAAGGACTGAACTTAACATGTCACTTAGAGACACAATTTACAGTAAAGAATAACACATCCATTTCTTAGGAAGAAAATGCACTTCATGCATTACACCTTTTTTGTAAACCTGAACTGAAAGAAAGGAAAACTATGCTCAGACAAAAGCTTGGAAGTGCCCTAAAGTGAAAATAATTCTCAGAAAAGCACCCTCACAAAGACAAGCTGAGGTACTGCATTGTTTCACAGAAGTGCCTAAGCCAAAAATCCTTACAGCAGAAATCTGATTTTCCCTAAACAAGAGTTGAATCTATGGGGGGTGGGGGAGGGGAGGAAGCACACAGGAATAGGGGTTGTACATGTAGATAACTGAGATCTGTGTTTTAAGAAATAAATTCAATACCTGAGGATTTAAGTGTACTAGTAATAAGGAAACACAGTTATCTGAAAAGTAAACGCCTGCCCAAAAGTCCAGAGTGCAGCCCCAAAATTTTCCTCCATTAGCTCACACATCATCAACTAAACTTCACCTACAGATTTCTAACACAGAGCTAGCCTGAACCCTCCCACCCCCTCCAAAAATCTTGTGCTCCAACAGGCCAGCCTAGGTGTTTAAGACTTCCCTGACAGTAAAATCTTACAAAAAAACTACACTTTGTAAAAAGAATCATAGGAAGACGACACTGCAGGAGAAAATTTCCAAGATGAAAACCACCTGTAGATTCATAAATGGTAGACAATCCTCCCACATTTACAATAAGAATTATTTGAAGCTAAAAAAACCTCTCATGTTTTCTGTAGTTTCTAGAAATAGTCCAATTCAAACTGCACTAAAGTGTTCTTGCACTAAACCAAGTTTGGGTATGTTTGGGTTTTTTTAAAATAAAAAATGTCATTGTTGAAGGAATTCCATTGCAGCAAATAGTCAAAGCTTAATATTATCTCAGGCATTGACAGCAAGAGACAAAATGGCACCATAACAAAAGCATTTCTATATCTGAAGAAATGGTTGTTGCTAGCAAGTTCGAAATACGTCTTTATCAAATCGATTCTTAAATGTCACGCATACCTATTTCAAGTTCAAATTAAAGATATTTTCTTAGCACTCTCAAAAATGTGTTTTATATTAGATTTGTTCAGTTTAAAAAAGGAGAACATTAGCTTAAATGTCTCTTGCCAATTATCCAACAGTTTGTTTGCTCAAATACCACCCTCCTGTATGTAGGCTCAATTCTCTTAACAACAATCACCCGGAGTCCACAAGGCAAATGACTATTTTTCAGGTGACCTGTTCGTAGAGCTCCTGCAAAATTGATATAGAAGAAATTATTTTGGGGGTGTATTCATTCAATTCTCAGCATAGCAGACTAGGAGTTTGCCAACAGGTAACTGCACCATGGTTGCTCCCCATTTCTTCCCCTCAAGAGAAGGGCAGCTGGGGTAGTGTAGCCCTTCAGCCAGTGAAACAGTCCCTGCATTAACACAAAATCAAGTATGACCAACTGCCCTCTGCAGGCCCAGAAACTTGGAATCTCAATAGGAGTGTTTCTATTCCAGAATCTTAGACAAGGGGGAAAAAAAATTAAAAAAAAAAAAATCTACACTAAGCAAGAATAAAAGACAATACAACATTATTCTGACCAAAGAGAAGCACATTAATTATCATTCTAGGTGATGGAAGCACTGAAGTGACAAGACCCTTATTCTTTCCTTCCATATCTGGGTCTGAATTTGTGCAGATATATACAGCCAGTTGTGATACTGATGAAACATACAAGTCTTAGGGGGAGGGAGGTGCCTTGTTTGGTTCTTAGCATCCTGATTTTTGAAGTTCTGGCATATAACAAGAGATTTCTCTGCTGGAGTATCTGTATCTAGAAGAAAAAAGAATCTTTTGAAAAGCTGGCAGGATGCTTGCATAGGGAAACATAGCTCCAGGGAAAACAAACAAGGAGTATTTATAAAACATTATTGTTTTTCACATTGGCAAGACAGAAGACAACTCCATATAGAGCCTAAAAAGGTACCTAACACTCAGCTGGCAACCTCAACAGCAATTTTGTTTGGGTTTTCATCTTCCCTAGCCTCTACCACATAGGGCCCGTGCAGCCCTTTGACCTAAGTAAAAGGCTTGCAGAATGAACATGAGTGCTGTGCGTTTCCTGAATGGTTCAGTCTATTTAACTGTATTTCACTGAGAAGAATACAGAAAGAACCTCTCTGTGACCCATACAGTAGAGGCTAGGGAAGATGAAAACCAATACAAAATGGCTCTCAAGGCTGGCTTATAGGGTTCAACTACCCGAAAGAAGGTTGTAGCAAGGTGGGGGTCCGTCTCTTCTCCCAAGTAACAAGTGATAGGACAAAAGGAAATGGCCTCAAGTTGTGCCAGGGGAGGTTTTGATTGGATATTAGGAAAAATTTCTTCATGGAAAGGTTTGTCAAGCATTGGAAGAGGCTGCCCAGGGAAGTGGTTGAGTCCTCATCCCTGGAGGTATTTAAAAGACGGGTAGATGTGGCACTTAGGGACATGGTTTAGTGCTGGACTTGGCAGTGTTAGGTTAACGGTTGAACTCAACGATCTCTAAAGGTCTTTTCCAACCTAAATGATTCTATGATTCAGCACAGGCAAGCTCCCCTGACCTGGCTGAAAATTCCCTATCTGCTTAGAGGCATGCATAGGTGTCACTGGCTAGGTTCACTTTCCCACTCTGGCTAGAATTTGCTCTTCTTTCTGTGCCTGCAGCATGGGAACAGAAGGTTGACAAGCAAAGACATACAGGTGAGGGAAGCTCCACAAGTATTGCGTTTTGCACCTTACTTAATGCCAGAATTAGTGCCTACTTGCTAAAAAGGGAAAAAGGAAGACAAGAGTCATTTTCTTGGAATAAAGTTTCTCCCAAGCAGAAACAGTTGAACCTTGCATACAAGATCACAGGCTTACAGCTTCAGCATGTTAATCATCATATGGTGAGATGAATCCATCTCAGAAATTAAGAAATTTATGTCACTCCTTGCTTGCCTAGCAGCTACATGGAAACAATTCAGCCATTTTCTACCAGAAAAAAAATGAAGCATGGGCTCCAATATAAAATTTAGATTACTCCAATCCTTTGAAGAGCTCCAGAAGAGAAGGGATCTTTAAAACATCTTTTAGGCTTTAATAAAATATAGTTCTGACTCAAGCACCATATTAATATAGGACAATTAAGATTCCCTTGTGTTTTGCTTTTTTTTTCCATACAGCAAATTGTATAATCCCACAACAGAAGCAATAAACAGCGAAGAAACCTTACCAAGCTGCAAAGAATTCTTAAAATTATCTGTTTTAAAGGCAGAGTCTAAGATTCTTTTATAAGATAAATTATTCATTTAGTAATAACTAACCTCATTATAAGCAAGAAAAAGCAGTTTATACTTTATGTAATCTCGCTCATACTGAATTACGAAAATTAGATAGAATCAAGCTTCCAACTGCAAGTACTTGGACTATATTGACTCTTTAGTTACTCTTGAAGTTAAATTGTCTCTCTTTAAGCCCTAATGAAGAAGCGTTTCTACTAGTATCATTAAACACACAGACACACACACACACACACATATATATATTACCAAGATTAGAACCCTAAGCCTTTTGAGTTTACTTAATAAATTTTATACCATTCTGTGTAAAGCCAATTATATTGACGTACAGCAACAATAACATTACTAGGACCAGCAAGGAAACACCAAGACAAATAGAAACCATCGATGCTACTTCTAGTTCACTTGGAGAAGCAAAAATATCACCCAGATTTCAAGTTAAGCAGTGCCTCAAACTTACAAAGCTCTGCTCTCCAGGCTTTCAGTGAGTACTTGACACACACAAATAAATCTACAGAGAGGCAATCTATGTGCCTGACTAGATACCTATGTACATGTATATATACATACACATAATACACACACAGCCATTTTCATAAAAAGCTTTAAAGTGTGTATGAATTACAGACCGGAAACTTACGTAAGCTCCTGTGTGGACAGTCTTACTCTAAAATAAGTGTGTCCATATAATACAGTATTTATCCCTGTAACTCTCCTTACATAGACCAGATTTCCATTGGATACACAGGATGACAGATGTGAGTAACCTGTTGATACCTCAAGTCAAAAAAACCCGCTCTGATAACATACAAGCTTCTGGTCACAGTGAGGAAAAAAATAAAACCCCTTTTTTGCACATATAATTTATTTTTTTTTTACCTAAAGTTTTGCAAAATTGTAACCATTACCTTCATCAAAGTCTGCATCATCTTCTGTATGCTGAGGGAACGGGAAGCAATTTGTGATTTCAAGTCTGTCATCCACCACAAGACCCAGCAGGACTCCCTGGACCACTTCATTCCCCTGTCCTTCTTCTTGGTAATGTTTAATGATCTTTAACACAACCTAGAACACAAAGACAAGAAAATTATATTATGCAATGAGGTTTTTTTGTCCTCTAACTATATATTTGGAATTTTCAAATTGTCAAAATGTTGCATAAATTAGAGCTGCAAACCAAGTGAGCTACTGTCTTAAAGACCAGCAATATTAATACAGGTTAAAGAACTGGAGGCCATTCTAATATTACACGAAAATGAAAAAGACCACTAAATGAACAGTCAAAATGCAGTTCTAAACCAATTTTCTGAAACACCCTTCTAAAATGAAGTATTGATCTTTTTTACTTTACCTTGTTGCTGTAACCATTAAAAGCTATTTCGTAGGGGCAATAAGCTCCCTCCTGAGGGAAACACTGCACAAGAAACTATCAAAACACCTTGAAAGTAAGTATGCAGAAACTGGTAGGAAATTTTTAAAAGGCACAAAATGCATCGAATTTCAGTTGCATTAACCTTCAAAATTACATCTCATTGAAGTTTTACTTCAGATGATAATGCAATTTATATGTTGAAAACTATGTGTCATAGGCTATTTAAGAATAATGAATGATAAAAGAAAAAAAAAAAAAAGACCACAAATTATGTATCATATTTTTAATATAATTGTCACTTCCCTCCCTAAATCTGAACTCCACAATGAATAATTCTCAGGAGATGATACTGTAAATTGGAACAGTATGAACAAAACCACTCAGAAATAGCCAATCATTTGCCAGAAACACTTTACACTTAAGTAAAATTTTATGCTTAACAACAAGAACCAGAACAAGATAAGGAACTAACCACAATCACAGACTTGAAAGAACTTATACTTTGTCAGCACAAGTGGAGCTTAATTCACTAAATCCTAATCCATCCAAGCAAAATGCACCAAAAAAAGTCTGATGACTATGTTGTCGTTAAAGCAATACTACTTTAATGTCTGCTAGCAAACAGACCAGTGTAAGGTTTTCAGCTCAACCACCCCGAGAACAGATTTTGTGCAAATACTGGTGTTTAGTGAACATTCTACAGGGAAAAAAACCCAAAAAGTTAAGCTCGTATTTACATACCAGGAACATATATTTGTCCCCAGCTTTCTCCTTGGCTGTTTAGCATAACTTCATGTCACAATTTTAAAAACAGCATTAATGAATTCAAGTGCCACAATATAGGTTAAATGGAAGAAGAAGGTGACTAGAAAAGAAATTCTTTAAAAACACATTGCCTTCTTGAGGTAAAATGGGAAAACAAGAGCTTCATATACAGCCTGCTTGCGAGGTGGAAGGAGAATGGAGAACAAATACCTTTTTCCAACCGAGTTGGATCTAGGAATCAAACAGGACTAACACCCACTGATTCTTTGTTTATGCACAACACCACTCACTTCTGCTTTCTCTTGCATCCAGACACACTCACACTGAAGCCTCTCAATCACAGGTAGAAAACACTGTTTCACCCTATTACACATTTACATCTGTCCCTCAGTTCCTTTGAAGCCATACCTTTTCATCCAATTTATTAAGAGGTCTACAGCACAGAGCCAGAGAGGTACTTTGGCTACATACACCTCATTTCATGGGAAAACAGTAAGGAACTTAAGATCAGTGGGCAGCGAAGTAGAATTCAACAATGCTGAAAGCACTACAGCAAACACCAGTTCAAGATCACTGAGATACAGAAGATTGATGCCTTCTACCACATTCAACTTGCATTTAGTGTGAAGGTTTATCATATATATGCCATAAGCTCTGTCTTCTGCAGTCAAGGAATCCATAACCCAACACCATGCTCTCTGCCTACTGTGTAGCTATTCTCAACACCTTTACAGTCTCATAAGCTTCACCTTTTCCAGTATTTTTCTCCTCATTTGCTCTTGAGTTTTCTATGCACGCTGGCTGTCCCTGTTACTGTGAGTCCTGTTTGCCTGTTGAGTCCATTCCAGGAGCACTTGTGATACAATGCCAATTTTATTGCAGCATTTCTGATGATAATTGCTCACAGAAAGCAGCAGCAAATGAAAAGAGCATGGGCTGTCATAGAGTATCAATGATTTTTCAGGGAGATAAAACTAGCAGTTCAAAACTCTTAAATGCTAACCAAATACCCCAATACACAATGAAGCTATTACACAAGTCTGCAGCTTTCAATCTCCAGCCTGAAGACCACAGCACATATTACCCAGGGAGATACAGACCCCAGTTTAGGCCCACCTGCAAGTTTGTCTTCTAACGGAGTCTGAGAAAGGTAGCAGGGAAGGTCATGAACTGACTACTCCAACTTTCACACCCGTTAGCAAGCTGCAGAAGTTCAGGTTTATGACTGCACTGGAAAATACATTAGCTACCGAAATCATTTATAAAAAGATAAATGAACAAGTCTGAGAAATGCATCCAATGACACATGATTCTTGTTTTCATTTTGTTCTTCATTCTGGAGTTTTATTTAGCGCGTAAGACACAAGGCTTTAGTACAGCAGGCTCTTAAAATTGGACTGAAAAACCTGCCATCAAAATACTACCATATGACCTAGAGGAAAACATGCACTGGAACTTGTGTTTCAGTACTAAAACCAGACATTCGAGTGTAAAGTAGAACTATTTCTCTAGTGGTAACAAGACCAGTTTCAAACATTAAAGCTGTCGTTTCCATTTGTTTGCTAGTCTAGATACAGCAGGCAGAGCCGATAGCTACACCAGTGACAACGCCATGACATTTCCTGATTTGACTGTACAAACCAATACTTCATCGTGAGTAAATCATGCATCTGCCAAAAAAATGAACACTAACTTGCATCTAGACATTTCTCAGAAAAGATATTATGTTTATGAAGCATCAGAACAGAATCAGAAGAGTTTTATTGGTCTGAAAATAAATGTAAGAAGTGTTTATAAAAAATGCAAGTAACACAACAGACTAAGAAATGCAAATCAATTTTCCCAAATGACACAGAAAAAAAATCCCAAAGAAATCTAAGTGAACACCAGTATAACCCATCTTTCATCCAATGCTGATTCACTTTCCAAACACTATTTACAATCCCCATCTACCTATTCATCTACTAAAAGACATCGCCTCTTTGTACAAATTATAGTTGTTTTTAAATACCCTTAGACCCTTAACTGCTATACTATTGCTACATGAAATTAACAGCAACCAAATCACATTTCAACTGTTACTGTTATTTAAGTAATGCAGCTGGTCAAGCAGGAAGGCTATGTACTCAAGTGCATACGTTTTCATGTATCAAAGTAATTTGACTTACCATTTAAAAAAAAAAAAAAAAGTCAGATTTCTAAATTCTGATACCTCTGAACACAGAAGTCAATAATCGTATGCAGTTTGATTTAGTAAATACAATTAGGGTATAAGAAATACTCAGGCACACAAATACTCTTTACAAAAGCATACACAAATAACTCCTAAGTAAAACTGAGAAGTCCCCCAGCCTTTAAAATTTAGTGTTCAAAATACCAAAGCCATTTAATCACTTGGAGTAGCCACTTGTCAGATTTTAATGGCCATTAATCCTCAGTTAACAAAAAAAAAAAAAAAGCTTGCAGTTCAGCAGTGCTTCTAATCTTCAAATCTTCAAAGCATTGCTCAAACATTAAGAATGAAGTCGTACTACAAAAAAGAACCATTCTGAAACTATTAAACACTTCAAAGATACATATTTTAGCTGTAGGAGTAAAATGCCAAATTTTAACTTCATCCCAACATCCAAAGTTTGTATCTCATTACAGGAATACCTGTAACAGCTGAAGTACCGTAAGCCTTTGGGGGGTCCTGGAAAGATTCTGCTGTAAGGACATGAATTTGTCAAAATGCACATTTCTGTATTTCTCTAAAGAGAGACAACAGTAAATCAAAGCACTGAAGATTCGTTTATGATTGTGTTCCAAAGAGCTGGAAGTCATCGCACTGAAACCAGATTTCCAATACCTGTGCTGCGCCTTACAGATGCAACATCAAACAAGAGAGCGCTTCTGTTCGCCCACTGGATACGCGATGTTAACAAGCTGATTTAGTCTGAAATCAAGTACTTAAATCTTTTTGAATGCTTAATATTTTTTCCCCACCCAAGAAAGCTTTGTTTGCACAACCACTAGCACCAATTGCCAGCATCTGGGGAGAGGATGGAGAGAAAGGGTACATAACACTGAATTACATAGCTGTTTTCAAACCAACCATAATCGACACCGGCATCGAATGTGGAAGGTGCCACAACGCCCACACCCGCTCAATATTTAACACTGCGATCAATATTTAGCTTGGCAAAAGAGTCTTGAAAGCTATTACTGCTAATAGTGCCTGATGTATTTTGAATACATCAGTATCACATATGGAACCTTCTCCATATGAATTCTTAAAACTCAAACCATGAACTTTTACATTTAAGTACTACAGTATGAGCAATTTTACTTAAGCCCTAGCATTAGATTGTCTAAGCTTCAAGAGAGAATCATTACTGTACTTTTGTAAATGGATAGATCTCAACTGGCATGACGAACAGCTCATGTAACTGAGTTTGAATTGCACTAAAATCAGAGATGCCTAAAATTAAGACATCTACCTGACACACACAAAATGCATATATGGCACATCTGGAAAAAGAGTTAGCTCACCTGTTCAATAATATCCAAATGAAGACGTACCAGATTTTACACTAATTTAGTGTCCCTGCCTGCTTCCCCAGCACACACTACAAGAAAAGCAAATCTACAGCCTACGTTGTACTGAAACTTAACCAATTAGCTACACAGAAATTGAATTTAATTAAACAGTTCTGAAATCCTCAGGTAAGCACAGAATGGCTTTGTTTTTAAACAAAGACTTGGAAAAAAAAAAAAAGCGAAAACTAGAGCAAGCTATAGTGAAACATGGGCAATGTTAACATTTTTTAATAGCTGCAGACGAGGTTTTTACACACTACAGATAAGCGCTTATCCTACACTCACAAAAGACAAGTTCTGGAAGCTGACCAAGCAAAAACTTGCCTTGAGCTGATTTGTCTCCTGGCTATAGCACCACTTGATAAGATGGTAACAAAGTCCCTCAACTTTCCTGCCAGGAGAAAAGGGACTCTGAAGTAAATTACCACTGCAACGGTCAAGAGTAAGAAAACATATGTCTAATGCACATAACGCGCTTTCCTCCAGATGATTAAGGAGACAGATGTTTACAGACACACATAAAAAAATCCAACTTAATCGGTGCAGTGCACAGAAACATGTTCTAGAAAGCACTGACAGATACCATGTCAAAAGCGCAAAATCAACAGGATGATACCCTAACCCTCTAGGCGTTGGATATGAAGCTTCATGGCACCAGGCTGCCACTACATAAAGTTGTGCCATGTGGTGAACCGAAGAGTAGAGGCGAAACGCTATACTGATCTCGAGAAATATGACGGATCTCTACTGAAAAATCAAACCCTGAATTCACTGAAATGCACGTTCTAGATCATCTGAAGAGATTTTTTGACCATTCCTGACATGATCGATGTCTAAACATCTATTCTTTTCTTCCTCATGCTTAACTTCAGAATAAAAGCTCTTACAACTGTTAGACCAATTTTATCTCAGGGGAAGTTAAAAAAAATATATTTTTTTTTTTCCATTAAGACCTTCAACATCTTAAAGTAATTGTTCTGACAGATATCTTCAATCCTAACCATGATTGGTGGCCAAAAAAAAAAGTATTTTAATTCCCTGATAAGTAATCAGAACAATACTTAATCTGAACATACTGTACAAAATGTAAGGCCAAAAGGACAAGACTGAGTAGACCTGAAAAACAAGGTAGCTTTTAAAAGTGTTGTTTCTAAACAGCAAATTCAGAAATAACGAGGCTCAGCCCTCCCTGTTCTGTCTAGCAAGCACAACAGTCATCCTTTGGACAGGCAGCCTCAAACGCCCCACAATGTTTTACCTTTATCTTGACTGGCTAGAGCCCTAACACCAACAATTACAAAGCCTTTGAAAATACAGTTCTTGGAATAATAAGCTTACATTTTATGTCACTCAACAGCTAATAAACACCAGATGTTAAAATCTTATTTCTGAACTTGACAGAAATCTGGGGCTTAAAAAACAATAATTATATAGGAGGCATAACAGAATGCTGCATGCCATTCCATATCATCTCAATCAGGTGCAAATATCAAAATCTCTTTTTGACGCGAGAGTGAAAGTTTCCTGGAGCTGAGCCTGAATTCAACTATTATGAACACTGCATATTGATCTGAGGTGGTCCTCAAGCGTATGTTTTCACATAGAAATTATAAATCATAGGATTCTGCTGGTTTTGTCTCATGTAGGTCCTAAGTACCAAATCACTTCAGAAATCCATGTTAAATTGAACGGAAAATATTCCATCTTGAACCGTGGCCTTTTTTGGGGGGGCGGTGAGGGGTGTTACATGCTCCTGTCGTGAATACTTTTGAGTATTAGGAAGCATATGAAAAGCATCCAAAGCTTTTTGCTCTCTGGGTGACTTATTGCATCAGTCGGTACCGTATTACCTGCTTAGTTAGTAAACCTCAAGATTTCAGATGATTTAACTACAAAAGGGAACATCAGTAACCTTCAAAAAGGAGTGCAGGTCCACAGTATGTACGTTAGGCTGAAGGAAACTACCCAAATCATAACAGATTATTGATTTAATATCAGTATTTTCTGTCACTTCTACTTGGTTTAGGAACCGTATCACCCTGTAATTACAGGAATCTTGATGGTTTTCCATATTGCCTCCTGCCTCATAAAGCGCTTATAGCTATCTAACTCAACACTTCCCTGTGTTTGGTTTCGCCCCTCACCCCCCCCAACAGGACCCAGAAGGTGACAATATCCACAAAGAGCATTAAGCTAGCTAGAATATACCTTGCCACTTCAGCTCAGTAAGCAGCTGACTCAAAGCACAACTCCAAGTCCGTGTGATTCTGTGTGTGATTCTATGAGAGGCCAAGCAGAAGTTTAGCACTCCTTCCTGAACATTAACTGGTTACGTGCACTCTTTGGGGCACGGCTGGAAAAGCTGTACCTTGCTTACCCTGAAGCTCAGTCTAGAAAAAGTAGACATTCAGTTAATTTTTCATTTTCTGTAACCATTACAAAGATTATGTGTATCTCAGCAACACGTTCAATGCAAACTGAATGCAAAGCTTAAACCACCACTACATAATGCCCTGTATACAATACTTCATAAGTATCCGCTCTTTCAGTTGTTTTGTCACTTCTCTTAAAAAGAGGAGCTACTTCCAAACTGCTGTGATTTCAAGAGCTCTAGAATTTCCCTTCAAGCAAGAGGGAAACCCAGTCTAACAAGAACAGGGCCTTCCTCTATGGTGATAGAGCCTGCCTGCACCTTCCAGCAGTTCCAGTCTTCCAGCAAAGGTGGTCGTTCACGCAGTGCCAAGTCCCGGCTCGCTATGGACACTGCCAAGCGATTGGCACATACGTTGTATTTACTGGGAGCACACCCAGCTGCTGTACACATGGGTTAGTGTGGTGGTTTGACCTTGGCTGGATGCCAGGGGCCCACCAAAGCTGCTCTATCACTCCCCTCTAACCGGACAGAGGAGAGAAAAGTAAATCAAAAGGCTCGTGGGTTGAGATAAGGACAGGGAGAGATCATTTTATCAGTTACCATCAGGGGCAAAACAGACTCAACTTGAAAATAATTAATTTATTATCAATCAAAATCAGAGAAGAAAAGGAGAAAAAATGCTAGATCTTAAAAACCTTCCCCCCACCCCTCACTTCTTTCTGGGCTCAACTTCACTCCCAGTTTCTCTACCTACTCCCCCCAGCGGCACAGGGGGACGGGAATGGGGGTTGAGGTCAGTTCATCACACGCTGTCTCTGCCGCTTCTTCTTCCTAGGGAGAGCACTTTTCCCCTGCTCACGCATGGGGTCCCTCTCATGGGAGACAGTCCTCCACGAACTTCTCCAATGTGAGTCCTTCCCATGGGCTAGTTCTTCACGAACTGCTCCAGCATGGGTCCATAATTTCCACGGGGTGCAGTCCCTCAGGAGCAGACTGCTCCAGCGTTGGGTCCCCTGTGGGGTCACAAGTTCTGCCGGCAAAC
>NW_009259239.1:3075189-3087904 GCF_000687185.1 Egretta garzetta | reverse complement strand
CTTGGCCTTGGCCAGCGGCGGACACAGGGAAAACTTCTAGCAGCTTCTCACAGAAGCCACCCCTGTAGCCCCCCCCACTACCAAGACCTTGCCACAGAAACCCAATACAGTTAGCTTCTCACTCATTCTATTACTGGGACACTTCAAAAGCTGTAGGGATTTAAAAAAAAAAAAAGAGAAAAAAACATAAAGCCTATAAAATAAAAAGGCCACTCCAAATTATAAAAATCACTGGTTTTATATAAAACCAGCCATAGAACACAAAATAAACCATTAGTTAATACCTAGAACTAAAACTGTTAAGTACCTTATCTAAAATATAAAATGAAAAAGGTTTTACTACTGACATAAATAGGTAGGTGGAATTCAGCCTGAAGTACTGAAATAGTACAGACACTAAGCCTGTTTCTGTGCAAATACGACATTAGAAAGGGAGATTACTGGGTTTTAGAGGCCTGTTAGTTTTCCACAGGCTGTGCTTCTCAACTCTGTCAGGAACTTACAATAATCAGCTAATGTCTGTAGGTACCATGAACATCTGTTTAAGTCATTTATTTACTCATGTCCAAGCAAGCTGCTCGTTCTTGCAAAGGGAAGAAGTTAAACACAAACTGCAGTGCACAAAGGAAAAAGTTTATTACACAGTGGAGAAAAGCAAAATTTAATAAAATAGAAACATAGAAGAAACGTCAAATGTTAATCAAGATGTGTTTGACCAAACAGACCAATCTCTTCCCAATTTTTGTCCTGCTACATTTTCATTTGTTCTTCTGAAAATGCACAACAGTTCAGGTTAACAACCATCACCATGGTTGTTCGCAAGCCATTAGTACACTTAAAATACTGCCTCAACGCAAGTAAAAATGCACCATTACATTTGTGTATTTAAATTCTCCATTGCCCTGTTCACACACTGGTATAATGTATTTCTCCGCAATAGAAAGTTTCATAACACATTTCACAGTACATGGATTCACGTTCATTCCCATGGAAACCATCAGGGCCACAGGCACGGCAGAATCACTTCCTTGTAGAAACATTTCTGCAAGGCAGCCCCAGGATTTCAATCGTGCGAGCAGCAGGGCATTAGATGTTATTAGCACACTGTTAGGAGGCAGCAATAGGGCTGTAATAAGATTAACGTCCAAAATTCTGCTAGTTACAAGTGGGACAGAGCATTTCCCCCAGACTACTTAGAGTGTTATTTCTCCTATTTCACAAGTCTTGCCGAACTCAAACCTTTTGAAAACATTCAGTACTTTAGGCAATTTTTGTAAATTGCCAATATAATTTATATTTATTATTTTTAATGAATTCAATACCTAACCGTCATTTCAAGAATGAAAGCTGAATAATACACTCCTGTAGAGCACAACATATGGAAATTATATAGAAGCAGTGAAGGCAGGCACAGTTTCAACATTTTCCGCTCGATATACCAGAGCCTTACGCTTATACTTCAACATGCAGTCGATACGTATGTTCTGTGTATTAGTGAATCACCATCATTCAAATATTCACAGTGCTCACTGAGCTAGTAGTGTATTTGCAACAAAAGGTTTTCTCTTCAGCATCAACTTCTAGCAGGTTCCTATAAAAAGAGTTAAAGATGACAGCCAAAAGCAGCAGCAGCAATTTTTATTTAACAGCCTAGTTTTTAATCCGATTGTGCCAAATTGTTATCATTTTGAAGCTGCAGAAAAACTGCAAGACAGTTACCCTTACCTACTTGACCTTCAAAAATCAGTAGAACAGGGCAGAGCTAGATGGGGAGGAGGGAGTGGGGGCCAACTGGAAACCACTGATCTTTTCCAAAGACCATACCCTGCACAACAGAACTGGAATGCATATGCTATTTAAGGGTGTGTCTTAAAATCATGACTTCCATATGCATTCAACAGATGCTTCCAAATAACCAGTAAAATCCCTACTGGACATGACTTCCATATCATTTAAATAATTTATAGCCTTTTGTGCAACAATTTTTTCCACATTTGAGCACTTATCCTTTCTGGCAAATGCTTGGTTATGTGCTAAGGGGCTGTGATAGAGGCAGATCCTCCTAGTAACAGGTAGTGCACTCCAGAGAACAGAGCCTGGACTGAGTCTCAGTTTTCTGCTGACTTAAAATATAAAATTGAGGAAAAAAACCCATGAAAGTCAGTTATTGCTAGTAAGCTTCAGCTTCCCCATCTTTCAAACAGAGATAAGGCTTGCCTTTGTATCACCATCTATCTGAACATGGCCATGTGAAAACCAGTTCCAGAAGAGCTCCATTTCTAACAACAGCTACTGTGACAGCGAGATTAAAAACAACCATTCTAATTTTATCACCGAGAACACCAATGGATAAGGCAGTATGGCCTTCAGGTTGTTCCTAAAAAGCAGTATGTCAGCTGCAGTAAATACTCTGTATGGCATCTAACGTTTAAAAAGCTTTAAAAGTTAACTATTTATATTGATAATAATATAATAGTAAAAAATAACTGAGTCTTAAGTGCTCAAAACTCAGCCCTATGTTAATGAAGAATTTTGTCAATGGCATTGCTTATTTTCCTCAGATATGCATTAAAAAACCCAAGTATTGACAAGAAGTGACTTACACCTCCAACTAAGATCCTAAACACCAAATGGGCACAACATGTGCTTAACAGGATGTTGTGGTGTAAGCCTGGCTGGCAACTAAGCACCACGCAGCAGCTCGCTCACTCCCCCCCCACAATGGGACAGGGGGAGAGGATTTGAAGGGTAAAGTGGGAAAACTTGTGGGTTGGGATAAAGACAGTTTAATAGGGAAAGCAAAAGCCACGCACACAAGCAAAGCTGAAACCAGGACACAGGAATAGGTATGCACATTGCCTGTTGCACAGACACGGGGCTCCATGGAGCGGGAAGGACGCACAGCAAATGGACTGCAAAGCAGGGTACAACATTTAAGCAGAACAGAGGCAGAGACTGACAAGCCTCATATGCTCAGAGCAACATCCCAACCCTCATTTGCCATTAAAAGACCAAATATTTATTAAAGCCTGTTATTAGGCTGTTATTGCATGCTCACAGCAAAATTCAGGCGCATCTTCACACGCCAGTGAGTAAATAAGCCTCTCTATTAACTTTAGAATTAGATTAAGCCAAAAAAAAAGTTTAAAAAGTGAAAACACTTATTTTAGTAAGCATCCACATACAAGTAATTCAAGAATATTTCCACACTTATTCCTAAATAACCTTGTGTATGCATGTTGCAAAAGACATTATCAAAGTTAAACCAGTTACTCTTTTGCATTCTTGATTTTAGACTATTGGATAATCCTATAAAATACTAACCAGAATTCTTAATATACAGGCATGAGATTTTCCGATTTATTACAATGTGTTTACTTTCCATTAAGATGATGCCATTTAATAAGCAGCAACATAACTGCTAAGCTTTGTTGTTAAAGCAGGTATCGCATCTCTGCAATCTTAACGCTGCCTGAAGATTCATATTAAAGAACAGCATGCTCAAAACTGTACCATCACTGAGAATCTGTTTTGAGCATGTGTGTAAATATGGAAAAATAACACACAAAGTAATCATATCCAAAAAATGCCTCTGGCAAAGAAAGATTAATAAAAAAAGACTACAGCAGCAATGAGTTGAAGATACATTATCTTCTTTCAAAGACTAGAAAAAAAACAAGAGACTTGTTCCTCTTCTTACAAGGCCTCTCATAAGGTCTGTAAGATATATTTGAAAGGGAGAAGAAAAAGTCCTAAGACATAACAGGGCATGGAAGATGTTCATTTTATATATACCACAAAGGGTCTTTCAGCAGCTGTACCTGCTCTTTTTCTGCCCATGGCCTGCTGTATCTTGTATGCTTCCCTAAACTATACCATGCTGCTCGTCAGCTGCAAAGGTCTAATTTTGTTACAATAAACTGGAAACCACAGGAGAATATTTAATAATGTTTCAGTGCGCAAGAGGACATAATGCATTGTCTGAGCAACAAAGCCAGCAATTGTCACCTCCCTGCTCATAGATACCCGAGTAAAATTTAACACCCAAGTAAGACACAAGGTAATGCTTGTGATCTCATTTGTTTCTGATGTAACATTTTAATCACTAAAATGTAGTAAATTATCTGAAAGATATTTGGTGGAAATATCCTTTTCCTTGGTATTAACACAGCCAAATAGATATCACAAGTGCATGATTTACTGTTTTCAACAGCTATGCATACGCAATTACAAGACAAGAGACCAGTTTGATACGCACATAACAGGAACAAAAAATAATGAGAGGTTTAACTGTTAATGACAGTAGCGTAGAGGGCAACACATTTCTCCTTGCACACAGCCAAAAAAAAAAAAAAGGGTGTTTTGAAATAATATTTTTCCCTTCAAGTCTTGAAGTGTAACGCTGCTCAACACATTTAAACCACCTCCACATTTAGCTAACTCCTTTTGTCAGCACACTCGTTTCACGGTATGAAGTGATACCAGATGTTCTAGTTTTAAATGCCTCACTAGAGTATACCTACCATGACACTTAGTAGATGCTGAGTGCACCAATGCAGTCTTACAAACCATTTAAAGTTTGTGCTCTGTTAGCAAGTATACCTGCTATCTATTGACAAGACATAATGAAATTTTAATCCTCAGACCACCATGATGCAGGTACTTTACCTGTTTCAGGTTAAGAAATCTCCAAGGGAATAGTGTCTATGTTTAAGAATGAATCAGTAGCAAGAATAAGAGTTTACAATTTAAGAAAAAAAAACCAAAAACCAAAAACAAACCAAAATGAGTGTCTATGTTTAAGAATGAATCAGTAGCAAGAGTTTACAATTTAAGAAAAAAAAAAAAAACAAAAACCAAAAACAAACCAAAATGTCTCTTCCTTGCTGGAAGAAACCACTCACAGATGCAGAACTGAAGGAACCCTAGGTTAGCAAAACAACAAAAAAAGAAAAACCAACAAATGGATCTTTTTTATTTTGCTTTAAATAGAAACATGCCAATGTAAAAAGAACACAGAAAACAGATCACAGAATCATAGAATCCTAGGTTGGGAGGGACCTCAAGGATCATTTGGTCCAACCTTTCTAGGCAATAGCACAGTCTAGACAAGAGCACCCAGCACCCTGTCCAGCTGAGTCTTAAAAGTGTCCAATGTGACAGAGTCAACCACTTCCCTGGGGAGACTATTCCAGTGGTTGACTGTTCTCATTATGAAAAATTTCCCTCTCATGTCCAATCGGAATCTCCCCAAGAGCAACTTGTGTCCATTCCCCCTGTCCTCTCCATGTAACTCCTTGTGAAAAGGGAGTCTCCATCTTCCTTGTAGCTACCCCTTAGGTACTGGTACATGGTGATGAGATCCCCTCTAAGCCTCCTTTTCTCGAGGCTGAAACAAACCCAGTTCTCTCAGCCTGTCCTCATGTGGCAGAAAATATTCTTGGCACACTTCGTTCAACTCTTTACCACTTTGATTTGTACCACTGTTACTCTGGGAACAGACAAAGCTAACTCATAAAATCCAGCAGGTCAGGCGCTGTGGGACATTTTCCACAGAGTGCTACTGAAGGCGAGGAGCTCTTTAGGATGACATGTAAATGAAATATGGTACCATCTCAGAGTCTGATGGCCTAAAGATTCATGTATGCCTCGCCCACTGCTGTCCACAAAGGCTTCTGTTGAAAGCTCTAGCGATAGTCACTAACTACAGAATGGCAATTACCAGAATTAAAGCTTTCCGCATTAGCAGCTATGAAGATAAGGAATAGAAACATATAGTCGTTTTGAGAAACTTACATAGCTTTTGCTACTTTCTACAATATGTAAAATCTGTGTGCAATGGGCATAAGTATAAAAAGAATTAATACTCAGTGGTTTTATAAAAAAGGAAGCATCATTCCCATTAGTGAAATAATACAAGCAATGCACCTATTAACGCTTTACCATGTTGTTAAAGTTCCAATTACGCTGTTATGCAAGAACAATGTATGAGAAAACTTTATTCAGTCAACACTGTGTTCTCCAAAAGTATTGCTGGATATAAACTTTCTAATGCATACATAAATTCAAGATGTTAGGTTTTTAAAAAGAAAAAAAAAAGTCATATATTGGTGCTTAAGGATATAGTTGGATGAGGAATTATTTTCCTTTACTTTTACACTCCTTCCTAGAATATCCTCATGCAGAGGATTTGCAAAGAATGGAACCACATCCCAGTAACAACATACTTCCTTGTAACCACTCTGAAGGCAAACTTGATTAATAAAAAACTCTTACTTGGCCTAGCAGCCAGCACACTTGCCTTGCTAGAAGATCCCCATCTCCCAACCCACAGCTATATTATTTTCCCAGAAGAAAGTTTCCATATACCTGTTATCTACATACTAGTGGTCAGATGTGACCTGCAATCCACCATATGGAGTTACTCTGTTCTTGAATATTAGTTCAATTTCTATATTACATAAGATTTCACGCTCATCCATTTAAAATGTCACTCCTCCTACCTGATGCTACGTCTCTGAGTGATACATCAGTTCATCTCTGCTTTTACAGTTTTGTATTTTGCCCAGTATCACTACTAAAATTGCAAGAACTGCAGAAATACGCAGAGGAGGCCCTTGGTTAAGTGCAGCAATTTTAGACAGTTGAGTAGGGTTAAATGTCTCACTAAAAAAAGGTTCTAGAAAAGTCTCCAAACTCTAATGGAAATTCAAAATCTCTCATTAGGACTGCACAGTTTCCTGGTACTTTCAATAGCAGAAAATTTAAAAACTGGAGAATCTGCATGCAGCTTCCTTATATGACATTAAACTTTCGTGTATCCAAGGGATAAGCTTACCCAAGAGTACAAGTTTGCAAGATTAGGTTATGTAGCAATGGGAAACCAGCCTGCAAATGAAAAATAACTGAAGCCTCACAACACCCTACAGTCACTAACCTGCTACTTCCAGTAAAGCAGTGTTAAACTGAGCCTAAATAATATTCATACTTATGATTATTTTGTTGAAAAGAACACCAACATTGCAAAGCAGATGCTGAAGAGTTACTACAAACATGAAACAAGGTTACTCTGCAAACTTCCTTGTAATAATGCAGCTAACAGGAAGACAAAACTTTTTAATGACAACAAACTACCTCATTTTATTTGCTCCCACAGTCACAGTGCAGTTAGTTTAGTACCAGAGTTTTGGTACCAGAGTTTCTCTGCCCTCTTTGCCTTATCTGCTCACTTTGCTGTGTGAGAGAAAGGATGCAAAGGTACTACAGAGCAAACAGTTGGCATTCATGCAGTTAAAGGCTATAATCCAGCGCATATGTAAAAGAGTTCAAATAAAAATTGCAACAGCAGAATAGTAATTTTGGAAAAAAAAACCCAACAACTTACAATTTATGAGATAATAAATATCAGGAAATGCGGCTGATCAGAACTGTTCATTACGCTCTCTTCTATGGTTATAATGGTTCTTATTTAAAATTGCAGATGCAAGAAATCCAAGTACCTTTATCATTAATCCAAAAAAGCACAAAATTAACACAGTATTTCCTTTTTGCCCTCTCTCATTTCAAATTTTCCATTGGAAAACAATTAAGCAACAGCGTCAGCAATATTCCATAGAGTGGTATTTCATGACACAGCCATAACACCAAACAAAAACAGCATTATTTTTTGTTACATTATCTGCACAGTGTAATGCAGATCCCAAATGAGTACAAGACAAAGAATGAAAAAGAAGAAAGATGATGTTTGCTACCTTTAAGGAAAAAACACCAAGATATAACAAAAACCTGCAGCAGTTGTTGATGTGATGCCACGAACCGGTTGTTTTCAATATAGTGATCTGTATAAATCAACAATATAGACCCACTAACCACACTCCCAGAAAATAAGATTTTGAGAGACAGCTACAAAAGTTTTAGGCCTGCAATTGAAGTTTGAACTTCAGGCTTAAGGTCAGTTTTGTAGAAATAAGGAAAATTAATATTTATACCCAACTTTACAAATTCAGACCACTCAGACTAATAAGTGTAGGTACAAGAGTATTGTAAAATTTCCAGCAAATTTATGGACTTTTTTCTGCATTTTGACATCCCTAAATGCAGTAATTTGGTAACCTAACCTTCTCCCTTGCTTTCTTGCAAGAAACAGGAACACGCAAGTATCTCATTTTCATAGATTAACACAGACGGTCACTTGACTGCACAGGTAGGTACGCAGAAAACTACCACGTCTATTCAGCTAACCTGAAAAATTCTTTCCATTCAAATGAGTAACTACCGCTTATGTTCTTAAATGCATCATCTTACAGTTTGCAATTAATTGCACCGCACTGAAGAAAAAGAGTATGTCAGTGAACCAAATCTGATTAATTTCAGAAGCTCAATTTCAAAAAAAAAAATCAGCTCCTACTAAAGAATTTCTAGAAGTACAAGAGTCCATCAACATCTCTTGCAAAAGATGAAAAAGATAAGCAAATTATGGCACTGCTTTACATTTATTTCAGACAGCGTGTGATAATTATTGCATCTTTGGGGAAGATCCTGGGAGTGGCTTTTGGGTACCTTGCTATGAAGGGTCATACAACTGTGAAACTGGAAGTCTAGCAAGCTTATAAGCATTGAAATGGCTCACGAAGTTATGCACAACCTAGTCTAAACCACACCCATGAATTCTGTCAGAAATATATACGTGTTCAAGCTCTAATATGGTTCTCTTATATACCTGGACCCCGCTAGCCACACAAAAAAAATCAGAAGGGCCTCCAGCAAGCGTAGTAAAAGCTACATATTACAACACTTGTTCTATCTGTTGCTTTTTTTTAAAAAGGGATTGAACAATCTGCTGCACATGAGCAACTGGGAAGAAATCCTATGTTCATGCCTTCCATGCATTCCCTGCACACACACACACACCAGAGCTGTGCTACCCTTTCTCCTCCCTATGTGAAGCTTAGAAAAATGCTATATATCCTTTCTTTCAATGAAAAAGTGAACAGAGACAACTTATTTCTTCAAGAGAGCTCTCTTTCTTATGGGCTCCATCCAAGGATAGCTGAGCAGAGCTCACCCACCTTCCAAAAATGCCTTTGGAAAGCAATCCGCACAAGGTAAAAAAGCTTACGGTACTGAAAATGGACAAGGAGCTTTAAGAAGGTGTGAGCTCTATTTAGGTCCAAAAGCCTATTGCAAATCAGCTGCAAAAACCCAGTCATGTTTTTTTTATTTTTTGGTTCTTATATTAAAAGCATCATTTATTCTGCTGTAATTATTGCAGATGGACACTCTCTATAAAATTTTCAAGTTACTGTTTCTAAGAACTCCAGAAAGCATTTAAGAGTCTTCATAAAGCTCCTTGTAGTCAGAATCAGCACAAATTTGAGTGATCAGGTAAATGCTAATCTCTCAAAAAAGCAGAAACATGAAAAGGCTGCTTACCCACAGCTGTACAGAAAAAAAAGAAAAAAAAGAAATATCCTATACACATGATCACCACTACTGTGAACACAAGTTTTCTTTGGGCTACTTGAGTGGAGAGAACACGATGGAATCTCTATTCAAATTTCTACAACAGGAAGCAAAGGCAACAAAATGGGATGTATTGCAGTCATCTTCTGATCTTTTTCTCAGCATGGTCAAAAACAAATACATGAAAACTGACATCTCATCTGAAAGAAAAAGCACATTATAAATGTGAGTTTCTAGAGGGTCATTTTTTAGCCTGCAATTTCTAATTTCTTAGAAAGACTAGACCACCTACATTGGCACCTCAAAGATGCCTTATTTAGCAAACCTCCTCAACATCAGTGGCTCTGAATCCACGTGCAATCAATGGCTTTTTCTGTGTTGTAAAAGCAACTGGGTAGAGTCAATTTTCTTTGATGTTGCAGTCGTTCCTTGTATTCCTGAGCTGGATGGAGGATACCACCCACTTCTGTTTATCGCACCTTACAAAAGACATTCCTAATTCGAAACCACCAATATAACTGCAAACATATATAACTTCTGTCTGCTACAGATCTCTCAAAAAATTAATCAGAAAACAAAACCATGTTCAAGCTGTCAGAAACAGAATAAAGTACTTGGAATTTCATTATCATGCTGATACAGTAGCTAGCCATATGTATCATTGGATGACTGAGACCTTAATTATCTAGCAGAAAAGCTGACAGAAAAAGGTACAGACTTGTATTTTTCCCCGCCTTTCTGTCAAACTATGAAGACTGGAAATCTGTGTTCACATTCAATTTCAGAAGCGTTTTATAAACAACCACTCAGGTACTTCAATCAAGTTATCAAGTGTCTACAACGTGATACAGTGCTCCCTCAATCTTCCTAAATTTTAGTAAATGCTTTCTTTTTTTTTTTTTTTTTTTTTTTTTTTTTTTGCAGAATACTGTAATAGTACTAACATTTTAAAAAGTCATGTAAATTTAGTGAGGGTTTCATTGTTAGCTTTTACTCCTGCCACAGCGGTGCTTTTTAATCCACCATTGTGTTACCTGAAACAAAACTGCACTTGATGTATATCCAAATTACACCATTACATAATAAAATACAGAATTAATCAGATTAAATTAAGAAAGAAGTTAACTATAGGATGTTCTGTTTGTACCAAATTGAAAAGAAGGCCAGAAAAGTAGGTATTGCTGCATCATTGTGTATTATGCTTTAAGGTAACATACTGACATTTAGAACTGCTCTTTAATACTAATATTATTTCCTTTTACTTTACTGTTCCTCTTAAGTAACAAGCTTTCTAAAAGTACTTTCACATTCTCACATCTACAGAATACTGATGCATCTTTTATTTTGCATACACAGACCCAAAAGCAACCTACCTAGCGCGTTTTTGCCTCCAAAGCAGTCCCATTTGAAAGGATTACTTATACTGCTGCCAAGAGATGAGGCATCAGTGAGAGAAAGAGATCACTAACTTCGACAACACCCACCAAAATTCATCCCCAGTTTTGGCACAAAACCATCCTGGTGATCACCAAGTTGACTGATGAAGTCTTGTTACTCTGAGAGAGCACAGATGCGACATTTAAATCAGTAAGATATTAGAAACGTTTTAGCAGAATTTCAGTTGCAATTTCAGCTCCTTGCAATGGGAGCCACCTTGCTTACAAAGCAAGCAAATTTATGCCAGCACTTCTCTTCACCACAGGTGTCATGGAATTTTGTGAACCACACCGTTAGTGTCCTGAGAACGCTTTGCGTAAGATACATCAGGAGACATCTTCAGCACGTGGAAAGGTGAAAGCTTTCCACTGTTTTCAGTAAGTTACCTTCCTCCGTAGAGACTCCACGCAAGAGGCACCACTGCGCTGTACCAGAAGAATACACAAGGATGGGGGAGACAGGGGGAAAGCATAAAGCAAAAAGTATTAATAGGTATTTGTTGGACCATCAGCAGCAGACCATCAGGGCCACTCACAGTTGATTTGAATGAGCAGTAGTTCACAAACCAGATTACAAAGCTTATAGAGAACAGTTTTGAAACATCTGTTTTCTTTATTTCATTAAAGCAGGAACAAAATAAACCAAATTTACTAGTTGTTATTAAGCCCAAAACTGATAAAACAACTTCTACACCCACAGAAATGGAATTAAAGGTGCCAATCTGTATCCTGCTCTTAACTATCCCCTTTTTCATTATTCCCTCACACATGCTAATAAAAAGCCACATGCACACCACCGTCCTTCTGGCTCCAGCCTGCTTGCAACAGCAGCAGTCCGCTATCAGCTGCTATACTTTTAGAGCTATATTTCACAACTGGTCAGTTTTCACCACTCCTGAAAATGCTATGTGCACCAAAGCCACAGATATGCAGGCAGTTGAACAGAATACTGCAGAAACACTCTAATTAATTCAAAGTTTCTCTTTCATAAGAGCCACTATACCCAAATAAGTTATTCTTCCTCTTCCCAAACATTTACTATACTGCGTAACTCCAGGATAATGACTGGGGACTGTCACCAATAAATGCCAAGCAAGCGTCAAAGCTTGCCCCAAAATTACAATCTTCCTTCTCATTACCAGTATACCAATTCTCCTTCACGCTCCAGCTGTACAGTATTCTGGAGACACTTGGCGAAGGCAGTGAAGAAGTAACAAACAATACTTCTAGTCTGAAGAAGTAACTATTTTTTTTCCCCAGTTTATGTCGTTACAAGTAATATCCATGGCACGAGGCATGAACTGCCACAAAAACATCCAGCAGCGAAGCCAAGAGCCAACTTCAGCAGATGCTGTCCCGCTTAAGGCCTGCAAGGATCGCCTCTATTAGGGTGTCTTCATTCTCTGCTAAACCCCTCCAATGCATCGTCTTCTTTTATTTCTTATTAATAAAACACACTAGGCATTAGCAGTCCTAGCGGAGAAGCCAAAACGCACTAGGGATGAGGGGAAGGCCCACCGTGCTCGCCATCTCTTACACCTGTGTAGCTTTCAACAGTCTGAGCTAGGAAAGGTGGAAAGAGAAAACCCGGGCACCAGGACGGCGGAGCTGAAGGAAGAAAGGGAATATTTGACAGCACTTCACTCCTGCCCTGCCCCGGCCTCCGCTTACACGAGGGAGGGGGCCGCTCCCCTCCCCAGGCGTGAGCACACGGGGAGCCCGGCCGCGGGTGAGGAACCTCGGGAGGAGAACGAAACCGCTCGGGGCGCCACGCCGGGCCCGGGCGCGGGCCGGAGGCTGTCCCCCGGCCGCGGCCC
>NW_009259239.1:3063089-3074642 GCF_000687185.1 Egretta garzetta | reverse complement strand
TCTTTTTAGTAGGGCCAGCTGTGACAGGACAAGGGGTAATGGTTTTAAACTGAAGCAGGGTAGGTTTAGACTGGATATAAGGAAGAAATTCTTTACAATGAGGGTGGTGAAACGCTGGAACAGGTTGCCCAGAGAGGTGGTGGAGGCCCCATCCCTGGAAACATTCAAGGCCAGGTTGGACGGGGCTCTGAGCAACCTGATCTGGTTAGCGGTGTCCCTGCTCCTGCGGGGGGGTTGGACTAGATGACCTCTAGGGGTCCCTTCCAACCCAAAACATTCTATGATTCCCCGTGGCCGGCTGGCGCCTGGCAACCCGGCTGTGACAACCGGGGAGCCTCAGGCTGCGCGTTTCCAGGGCATCCTTGGGCCACTCTGGTGGTAACGGCGACAGAAAGACAGAGCCGTGCCCCTGGGCAGCCGGAGGGCCGCAGCGCCCGTTCCCCGGTGGGACGGGGGAGGCTCTGCGCCCGGTAAACCGGCTTGATGTTGAGGGAGAAGCACTTCCAAGAGAGAACAGATGTGAAAGCTTTGGATTTTAGCTTTAAAAAAGCAGACTGCTATGGAGTTACGCCTTGAGGAGGAATAAGGAGTCATCAGCGCGATGAGAGGGGATACCCAACCTTAACACCAGATACAAACGAAACCCTGGACTGTCAGCTACTCGTCGTGTTCCCAGGAAAGGCTTTACCTCTTGGTTTGAAAGTTAACTGTTGGTTTTGCTTTGCTGCTCTTTTTTTTTTTTTTGGTTTAGGTTTCGGGGTTTCTCTAAGTATTTCAGACCCTACACATCCTTCTGAAAAATGGAGTGGGCTGTGAAAGGCAGACACACCAAACACTCCAAAGCTCTCCAGATGCTATGCCAAATATGTGACCTCATAAAAATTCGCCTTTTTAACAATGTAGTTGACGCTAATTTCTAACTGGGGGAGGGAAACATATTTACCAATGCTGATACCAAAGATGCATGTGCATTTTCCAGCAGACGCAGACCCGGCATTTGCCTGTTCCTATAAAATGGCCTTCACGTCACAGGAGTATTCCCTACCAGCTGTCTGCATCAGGGCTGGAGCAAGTTCAAGCAAAGAATCTGGTATAATAATCATCCCCACCAGGCAAACCAAAATGCCACTGATACCACTGACCAGATGTGTGTTGACTAACAAGAGACCTAGATACCCCACTTAGTTCGGAACACCTCACAATAGATGTCTAAAGTTAGGTGCGATAAATCCCGCTTTAGGTTTCCCTTTGGGAAAAATCTGTTAGATGGCAATTAAGGGTAAAGTTCAGAATTGCAGCATCACTGAGGTCAAATGTGCCTTCTGCCCCAAAGAGACCGAAGTGTGCACGTGCAGCGGGATTAGGGCGTTGTTCTAAAAAATAGGTTTGTGGAGAGGCTGATGCAATAACAACCCAGAGTTTCAAGGCAGTACACTGTGGGCAATGAGCTCAGCCACCACGTAGGTGTTGCAAATTTGAGTCCTACCCTTCACAGGTTTCCATGACTGAACATTGCACTCCCACTGGCATTGCCTTTTGAAGTGTTTGTAGAGAACAAAGTTGGTTGATTCAATATTAATATTTCACTTTGCTATTATATACACATGCATATCCAGTTTTAATTTACAAATATGATCAAATAGCTTTAATTAAACTAAAAAACTAAATGAGGAAACAGTATTATGGTAATATAGTGGTTCTCAACTCCAGTCCATGGACTGCTCAAGATCTGTGGGCTACTTCAAAGATGCTGGTGAAAGGTATTTAAATAGGAAAAACATGCCTTCTGTCAGTAAATGTGCAGTGCTCTACCACTGGCAAATTCTTAGGGATCTGGAAAGGAATGAAGACTCCTGGGATAAGACAGATGTGATACATTATTCCTGCCTATCAGTTTTTGAACAGAAACTCAGTGTAATTTAAAAAAAAACAAAACAACAAAACAACACCACCAAACCCCAACCAACAAGTAGCTGCAGCACAGAACACCAACACGTTCAAAGAGGTTGCTGTGGGCACCCAAAATAGCCCTATTTGAGGGACTGGCATAGGGCTCCCTTTACTTAATGCACTGCCAGAATAATTCAGTCAGTTTGGTTAGTTGTGAGGAACATGAAAAATGAAACTCAAATACCAACTTTCTACTTTACAGAACTCAGCAGATCACTAGAGGCAAGAGGCCATAGAAAATTTCACCACTGCAAATACTGAATTCTTGAAAAGGAGGCCATAAAAAGGATGTCAGGCTGAAAAATTTTAAGTAACATTGCCCAAGTTACTCAGGAAAACCACAAAACAGAAGATTTCCATCACAAAATAGTTTAGAAAATTCAAGTAGTGCACAAACTCCATTAATCATTTTAAGTGACGCTCTAAATCAAAAGACAGCTGGAACCAAACAAAACCCTTTTATTCCTCGGTCCTGCTTAAGGAAAAACCGTGGTAGCCTTCAGATGTGTCATTTATCTCTACAGCACTTTTGCACTGTACCACTGCTATGAGCAGAACGAGTGTTGCTAAATTGAAATTATCTGATTAAGGATTCAAAGATGTAATCCCTTCCAAATTGTCAGACTGACTTCTCCTTAAGGGCTAAACCAACCTGAATTACGTTTGTGTACGCTGCAGGCTAAGGCCACGCACATGAGCAGTTACCAGAGATCAGCTAACCTGCAGTGACTTGTTACCACTTAGTAAATGGGTCCTGTCTGAATCCTGTGTTTTTCCTCCCTACCCTCTCAGCAATTCCAAATATTTCTAAGCATAATGAACACCTTAATTTCATTATCACAAAGTGTAGAGGAATAGGGAAGAATCACTTCAGATACACATATATCAGTCTGTACTTGTACTGAGACACAACAGCACCCCAAATACAAAATTGCAGTAATAACTACAGTGACCTAAAATCACCTACAAAAAGAAATTGTTTCCAGTAAAATAATCTCCAAAACTTGGTGGATTCACCTAACACAGACTTAAAATTACCTTGTAATATCTTGCATCCTTAAAGAAGTTTCAAGTTCATAAGAGCTCGGTTTTCTCAAAGAGATGAGGTATTCAGGCTTAAACTTTCAAACATCAAGAGACACGGGCACTTGGCGCAACTCCATATGAATGTCTCTCTGTCCTTTTTCAGTGTGCCATTATACGTAATGTTCCTACCCTGCCTCAGCAGGCGGGTGCGTTGCTTAAAAATGAAGTGTCTAACATCTTTTCTTTGTGGTAGTAGCCTCTCACTTACATACCACCGTCATATTCCACAGGGAGAGTGAAAATCCTCACCACGAGAAGGTTCCTCTGTGCCAGCGGTATCTGTGGTGGGTTGGCCCCAGCCAACAGCCAAGCACCCACCCAACCTCTCACTCCCCTCTCCCGCAGGATGGGGAGGAAACAGAATCATAGAATCATAGAATATTTTGCGTTGGGAGGGACCTTTAGAGGTCATCTAGTCCAACCCCCCTGTAGTGAGCTGGGACATCGTCAACTAGATCAGGTCTCTCAGAGCCCCATTCAACCTGGCCTTGAATGTTTCCAGGGATGGGGCCTCCAGTGCCTCTCTGAGGAAGGCAAGAAGAGTTGTGAATCGAGCTTCAGAAGCCATGGGACAGACAAGATCTCTTAAATGCTCATTCTTTTCTTTGTTTCCAAAAAAAAAAAAGGGGGGGGTCAGAAGAAGATGTAACAGGAACCCCCAGGTCTCTCCAGTAGATGCGGTTTTGCCAACTGCGTGCTTGGGTAACCACACAGAACTGGTAACTACGGTTATACTCAGTAGCACTGCGTGCCATGTGCAGGCAATCCCGAATACCAACTGCAACTTCAGGAAGCAGCACTGTGTATAAATCCTGTGTAATTCAGGGGTTTCAGCCATTTGTGTTCTGCTGACCACAGCATTTTAAGTCTAAAGGAAATGCAATATCCCCTGGTGTACCAATTCCACATTAAAAAGGTTCTCCCTGATAAATAAGGTAGCACTCTACAGCCGCTTTGTCTACAGCATCTACAGGATTCTGTTTCACTGACAAATAACAATCTTTACTGTCATATATTCCAGTGCTTACTACTTTACACAGAGGACCTCAGTGTGAAAATTTAAGATCAGGCTACATAACCACATGTGCATTTTGTGCCAAAGAATTTTTAAGTACTAGTATTTCTCATGAGGCTAATTGTGATTTTAAAAATTATTGGTGCCGATACTGAAGTCCATTCCACAATTTTTTTCTAATTTTCTTCAAGAGAATCAAAGTGAAGAAATTGGTTTTATTGGATTTTTTTTATTTGAAATAGGAAATGGAAAGTAATAAGGTGCAGGAGCGATAAAGAAATGGTAAAGGCGGGAGCTGCAACAGCACAAAACCCCCCAGGGACAAACATCAAATGCAATAAAGGAACTACAGGACCACAAAGTGCGCTTTGAAAATTCAATTTCTTTTCTGTAAGAATGGAGGTTTTGGAGGCCATGCGTGGTTTCAGCCATGCTCTTAGACAGGCAACCTTTTAGTATTCGCTTGACTAAACATAAAAGCATTATATAAAAAAAAATGTAGCAGCTACAGTCTCTTGGACAGTAGCATGATAAAAGTATTTCTGCACATGAAGGAAATATTTACAAATATAAGCTCTTCTCTTGGGGAATTTTTTTTTTTTTCACTGCTCAACTTTTTGGGTTTTTTTCAATAACTGTTTTCCAATAAATGTTTTCAGTTACCTTCTATTCTTATCCACTCTTTTTAAGTTCTGGGTGTTTATACCTATTTTTTATCATGAATGGATCATTTAGTGTAGCACCTCAAAACCTTCAGCATACAATTAACAAGACGAAAAAAAATACATAGGAATTAACAATAAAATTACCTAACTGAAGATGTACTTGATGAAAAAGACCGAGACATTTTTAGCACTAATTTTGGCCTGTAAAACAAAGAAAAGTTATTTGCACAAAGATATTACGTGTTTCTAAGCAGAGCCAGACTCTTGCTACAGTATCAAGGTAGAAAATTATGTAAGCATAGAGACTGTATATAATTTATCACTACACTGTTAAGATTCTACTTCTCTGTTCCCAGTTATCTGATTTCTCCCTGAAATCAGTGAAAGGATGAAAAGATACGTAGTGTCTCAGGCAACTGAACCGAATTCTCTTGCACAAATTAGAATTTTGGCCATAAAGTTAATTTCTTGCCTGAGATAGGCTTCCCACGTAATTCCTCTTTTGATGTCAATTTGTTCTGCTTTATCTTCATAATCAATTAATGCACCTTCTGACTCTTGATGGCACGCAAGCTATCACATGCTGAAGATAACAGCCTTCTCTAAAGAGAACAAGAAATGAGGAGACAAATGGAAGTAAGCATACCAAAAATCCAAAATGGTTTATGTCTTCCAGCTTCCTGTAATCTCCAAAGTAAAACCGTGTAGTTGTTCAAAAGAACTAACTAAAACGGACCCGCTATATTTACCTCCTATCAGAAACACTAAAAGGGCATGAGGGATGTTCTGCTCAAAAGGAAGCAATGGCTACACAGGCATAATAGGAGACAAGAATGTAAAGCATCACTCCTGGTCCCCCTCTACCCACCTAACTCATCAGCTATCACATAATCAGTGTTTGGCAAGATTTCTTCCTGTCTTCTGCATCCTTCCTGCTCCCCAAATTGAAGTTACAATTCCAGTCCTGGGCACAGTGGGGGTACTGGTTGACAGCCAGCTGAATGTGAGCCAGCAGTGAGCCCAGCTGGCCAAGGGCAACAGCGTCCTGGCTTGTATCAGGAACAGTGTGGCCAGTAGAAGTAGGGAAGTGATCGTGCCCCTGTGCTCGGTGCTGGTGAGGCTGCACCTCGAATCCTGTGTTCAGTTTTGGACGCCTCAGTTCAAGAAGGACATTGCGTTGCTAGAACATCTCCAGAGGAGAGCAAGAAAGCTGGTGAAGGGTCTGGAGCACAAGTCCTATGAGGAGCGATGGAGGGAACTGGGGTTGTTCAGCCTGGAGAAGAGGAGGCTGAGGGGAGACCTGATCGCCCTCTGCAACTGCCTGACAGCAGAATGTAGCCAGGTGGGGGTTGGTCTCTTCTCCCAGGCAACAACTGATAGGACGGGGGGAAATGGCCTCAAGTTGCACCAGGGCAGGTTTAGGTTGGACATTAGGAAAAATGTCTTCACCAAAAGGGTTGTCAAGCATTGGAACGGGCTGCCCAGGGAGGTGGTGGACTCCCCATCCCTGGAGGTATTTAAAAGACGGGTAGACGAGGTGCTTAGCAACATGGTTTAGTGGTGGGATGGCAGGGTTAGGTTAACGGTTGAACTTGATGATCTTAAAGGTCGTTTCCTACCTAAACATTTCTATGATTCTGTGATACTCCACAAAGACCTCCTGTTTTTCTAGATTACGTCACTTCTACGTCACTCTGAAGTGCTTCTGCAAGCTCTGCAAGTATCAAGGGAGCAGAATGGCAGCTAACTAGGGCAGATCTCAACGAACAGTGCAGGGAGGAAAGGCTGCTCCAAAAGGATGCCCTTGTGTGTCCCTGCAGCAGCATGAAAACAGCTGTTCATCATGTACGTCTGCATCAACCAAAAATGCTGCATAAACTAAATGGTGGGTATCAGTGGTGTGTATCGGTTCAGAAAAACAAAAGATTTAGCTGAATTGGGTAAGATCTGGTTTTGTACATCATTCGAGTGAATTTGGTTCAAGGTCAAAAAAAGATAAAAAAGCTGGTATAATATTTGAGAAGCTGTCAAGAATCCCACTGATTATTTTCAGCTCTGTAACCTCTTTCAGCTCCAGTAAGAAAGCTGAAGTTGCCTGCAAGACCTTTGTCCTCCAGAACATTTTCAAAGTATTTGTTACTATAAGCAGTCACTTAAAAGCCTGTATAGATATCTGCTGTATAGATATTCTTTTTCCTACCCATGGAAGTCACCACGTATGTAGTGAAATTAAATATCCTACCCGTTACATTAAATCTGTACTTCTTATGATACACAATTTAGAAGATAGTTTATGTGGGACTTACTGTGATGGGCAGCTACGGTATTTAAGGCAGAAGTAATTTGCTAACTAAGGATTATGGTAACCGTAGAGCCAGAAAGGCGCAGAAAGCTTTACCGCACACAAAATTCTCATCTGCTGAGTTCGTACCAATTCATAAAGAAAAAACAGGGCTTGTCACAGCCATGTTTATTATAAATCCAGATGCTGCATTCCCATGAGATAATAAAAAAAGGGGTACTGTAAAAGATGAATGTAGATGATGAAGGCTAAAATTCAAAAGCTCAAAACCAGCCCCAAGGCGATGAAAGGAGGAGCCAGACATGAATAATAAACATTCTGACAAATATAATGTAGCATATTGAATGCTGCTGAATCTTACTCTATGGCCTGTACGTACCTCACAAAAATTCAAAAATACACCTAGGAAAATATTTTCAGATGCACTCCAACAATGCTTTATTGTCCTGTGTTTATTTATTATAGTTTTGTTTCCAAATGTTCTAATTGAAAACCCTACCCTTTTCTTTTTTTGTAAATCAGTTAATTTTTCATATTTAAGCATGTCTGATGCTAAGACTTATTGGACACAACCACAGAGCACAACATTTGCCAAAAAGCAGCATATTCAGATTAAAAAGGTCTGACACAGGACAAGTTTGAAAGAATCAGGAGCTGAGATCTTTTTTGCGCCAAGCTACAAGCATTTGCCAAGTGCCAGCTATTAAGGAAAATCTTTTTTAGGCCAACATCAAAGCTCTTTTGATAAAGAACAGCTTTCAGTTCAAGTAATCCACACGTCACAGCAATGTTATGTTCTTTAATTCTACTACTGCATTACCTAGCATCTCAACATCAGAGCTGAACTCATGGACGCCAGGAGACAGCCGTCTCTGCACAGAGCCAGGGCTCTGCTGGAGCAAGTTTTGTGCGGCAGGCGACGCCGGGCTTCCTATGACGCCCATTGTTCCTCAGGTTTGGTAAGTTCAGTATGAACTTACTTTGGATGTACAGAAAGTCTCCTTCGGTGTGACGCCTTATTTTCATAAATACTGTCTATTTACCCATAAGGTATTAATATTATCGATAAAGTCATGGGAACTGTTTTGCTAGATCAGAACCATACTCTAGACCAGCATCCTGTCCAGCAGCGACCAGGAACTTGTGTTTCAGAAAAAGAAGTTCCTCACTTCAAATTCTGTTTCCTGTCTTTGCAAAGCCAAGTCACGTTAACAAAAGTAGTGCTTCAACACCTTCCACCCTCCTCCTTCAACTGTTCACCTCCACAAAGCTGCTGGTAGGCAGTCTACTGATTATTGCAAGGGATTTGTTAGTTCTTCAATAAAATGTTAACTTAAAAAAGAAAACCTTCGAAGTCTTTTAGCACTGCAGCCAGATAACTGATGGAACTTCTCAATTAAAAATATAATAGCAAGTAATCGCAAGAATGCATCTTCCTCTGAGCTTTACAGCGAGCTTTGCTGTGCTACAGACAGTTTCTGTTCGGGTATGTGGAATGTGAGAGCGTTGGGTTAAGTCATCTGGTTAAGGATTATTCAATATAAAAGAAGTAAGAAATAAGAAGGAAAGTGATAGATTAAACACAGAGAGACACACAAAAATCGCTGAATGAGCAGGTGGTAAGACAGACAACAGTGAAGAGCGGAAGGAACTCTTTGGGCCATTAAAGGCGCTACCAAGGAAGCCACCCTGAAGACAATCAACCCACGACAAACGCTGCTAAGATGGGGAAAACGCGATTATTGTGAGTTTTACAACATATTTGAAGGGGGCATGTGGGACTGGGCAAAACTTTTTATGGGTTATCAGCAGGAGCTTGTGGGCTTATGCAAAAAACTTACTATGGGATGCTCACAGAACTGGCCAAAGGCGGGGAAAAGAAGGATCGGGGTGGAGCTAGGGGGACACGTAGGAAAACAGGGAGGAGCGGGGCTCACAGGTGGGCAGGCAGCGGTCCACTGCCCTTACATTATATATGTCCTGTGTGTGTATGTGTGTGCACGTGCAGACGCTTGTCCAGGACACATGCGAGCCTAAGAGCCCTCCTGGGTCCAAAGAGTGTTCAGGGGTGGGCTTCAGCAGCCAGGAGCAGCGAGCCCCAGGTCCCACAGACCAGTAAGACCCTTAGGCTTATTTTCAAAAAAAATCCACTCTACAGATTGCTCATGGGAATAGTAACATAACTGAACTTAGAAGGAAAATGGTGAATTTTATTATAGGTAAGATACTGACAAAACTTTGAAGAACAGGTTGAAAAAATTATACTTCTCTGCACTGCTAGAGTATTCTTACAGGCATTACTTTTAACGTTTAAAATTTATTAAAAAGAAACTTTAAAAGAATTGCACAGAAGTGAACTACAATTTACAGAATGGTACTGCAAGTCGTTTATCATACAATTAATGCTATCTTCTGCACAATGAAGCAGAAATCTGTGCTGCTGTTTTGCCTGCTAGCCAGCCTTCTAAACATATTTTACCATACCAATCGCATTACAGCTTGTCTGTGGTGATACGATTTACCAAATGAAGAGTGCGGGATGATCTCATCACAATGCTATTTAACACCCTGCTCTGGGTTATATCTTACTTTGCACTGAGTTCAAAATGATGACTAGTTCAAGCTCTCCTCTACTTGTTTCTCCTTTTTATCTCCATTCTGCAATAGCAGCTGTCACCATTGCAGGTTCCACATTCTAGCTGATGGTTCCACTGTGAGATGTGCTGGCAAACTCTCCTTAATAAGGAATAACTGCCTGTCTTTGGGCAGTTAATTTTGAAGAACAAGAAAAAGGGAAAAAATCATCTAATAAGGTTTTACTTTGGAGTCTTGCAGGGTGGTTTTGTCTGATTTTTTAAATAATGAAACCATGAAGTTAGACAGAGGAACGGAGACACCACATCAGTGTGGGAATACATCAGCCACAGGACTGAAGTTGAATAAAAGCCAATGAATGCAACTTATCATTTAGCTCATAGAATAAGGCATGTATCCTTGTGTATCCGTGATACTCATCAGCACGCACAGCTGTGCCTTGAAGACAGTTGGAAAGAAGGATTTAGTGACAGAAAAATACTGTCAACAGCACAGTCATATCCCATGGAAGATACTCTCAATCACCTGTTCTTCCCACTTTTCATCCTGTAGCCACTTAAAAATATCTTCCCATTTAAGCATTTCAATTTCTAGAATAGTAATTAAACGCATTATTGCTCAGTTTCTCTGAACACTAACTAACCTGCTTGGAAGCAGATGTTTCCCATGCCCATTTGGTAGCAAAAAGACCAACACGACAGGTGGATGTTTGCTTACATGACCTTAGAGCAGTCCGACTGATTACAGTGAACTAACTGGCAGGCAGCTGCAGGTTTTCCTGGCGATACAGTGGTCCCTGGCAGAAAGATGTCTGCCATTGTACCTGCACAGCGAGGCAGATGTCTCTTAATTAACATTTTGATGGTGTTAAGATATCACATCCCTTTGCCTGCCTAAAATGGAGGCATTAAGTTCAGTTTCCTAACTGCCAGATGTCTGGTGCGCTCAGGCTTTCTGATGAACAGGAGTTTGTGCAATCTAGCTTTCTGAATGACGATTTCCCCAGACTACAGAGAAATTAAATTTTCTATTTGTCATGGGAAAAAGAAAATAGTATTAAAATGTAGAATGTATGCTTTTCAACTTTAATCAATTTTGAACTTTGTGTACACAGAGCTTAAATTGATGCACCTAATAGAGGCAAACGATAAAAGCAGGCTCTGACTAAGCCTTCCTAGGGAAAGCATGCCGACAGGGGATTAAACCGCACTGACAGTGAAGCCTCCGGGACAATAATGGCAATTTAATCATAGAATCATAGAATCGTTTAGGTAGGAAACGACCTTTAAGATCATCAAGTCCAACCGTTAACCTAACCCTGCCATCCCACCACTAAACCACGTCCCTAAGCACCTCGTCTGCCCGTCTTTTAAATACCTCCAGGGATGGGGAGTCCACCACTTCCCTGGGCAGCCCGTTCCAATGCTTGACAACCCTTTCGGTGAAGACATTTTTCCTAATGTCCAGCCTAAAGCTGCCCTGGTGCAACTTGAGGCCATTTCCCCCCGTCCTATCAGTTGTTGCCTGGGAGAAGAGACCAACCCCCACCTGGCTACATTCTGCTGTCAGGCAGTTGCAGAGGGCGATCAGGTCTCCCCTCAGCCTCCTCTTCTCCAGGCTGAACAACCCCAGTTCCCTCCATCGCTCCTCACAGGACCTGTGCTCCAGACCCCTCACCAGCTTTCTTGCCCTTCTCTGGACGTGCTCCAGCAACGCAACGTCCTTCTTGTAGTGAGGGGCCCAAAACTGGACACAGAGGCGGGGAAAAGAAAAAGGTATCTCGAGTATTTCTGATCTCAGCAAACGGCAGGAGCTGGCCCAGCACCACAGCACAGGGCAACCAACGCATTTTCAGGCCATCGGTGCCAAACGCCGGGCGAGGGACCGGCAGCCCTTGCAGGCCCCACGCACGGCGGGCGGGAGGAGGCGCCTCTCCGCCG
>NW_009259239.1:3037247-3062363 GCF_000687185.1 Egretta garzetta | reverse complement strand
GAAACTGTTGAGGGGCGAGGGGTAACGCCGGTGTGTGAGGGAGGTCTGGGGCGGCCTCTTCCCGCTCCCAGCGCCGGCTTGGCGAAGTGAGAGCAACAGAGGCAAGCTCAGGACTCTCGGGCAGGGAGGGAATTATGCTTGTGTGGAGTTTCAGCCTGCCAGTACGGGATTGTATCCAAAGTAGCTGCTCTCAAGGGAGGACGAGGGTGTGCTAGACAAAGGCGTGGAAGTAAAGCATTGCACACTAAATATCTAGGTTGCCTTTGGTTTTACTTGACTTTTTATATTGCATGTGATAAAACCTCCCTCACTTGGATTTCTGCTAAGACAGGATAGCCAACTGCCTGTTACGGAGGCAAGTACTGAAAATACCTGGAAGATGTATACCCTAGCCTACAAAAATTGAAACACCGAGCCATCTTGCAAAGCATACAGAACTGGCCCCTGCTTCTAAACAGTCAAAAGTATCGAGTCATGACCTTAGCTGTGAAAGCTTCAGGAATCGCTTTGATCCAAACTATATTCCAGCCCTCTCTAAATGTCACTTCTTGCTTCCTTCTTTCAGTGCTATCTGTTGGTCTTTTTGACCTGTTTTCACTTAGGGCAGCTGAACGGACTCGTTTTCTCTGCCATCAGAATGCTGAGTTGGTGAGGCAGCACCTCAGTGGCATGACCGGAGCTTCCCTGAGGAAATGAGCTGGCTTGCTGTGAGAGTCTTTGCAAAAAGAACAGGCTCAAGTCTCCACAAAGACTGTCCTCAAAGGCTAAATTTTCTTGTCTGGAAAGAAAAATAGTTTTATTTAGTATCTTGCAGTTATTCTGGAGATAGATGTAAACTAAATGGAAGTTCCAAAGAGGTTTTTGGCATGCTCGCTTCTTCTAATTAATTACCATGCTATCGTATCCTTGAACCTGTATTTCAAGCCCATACATTCCTACCGCTGTCTCCATTTAATAATAAGACTCAGTGGACGAAGTAAATTAGGTTTCACCTCCTGTTCATCTCTGAGTATACAAGCTACCCGCCTCCTCGACTGCTACGCTGTCCTCTGTGAACAGCTGCTCGTAATGGCTGCTAAGAGGAAGACTTTAGGTTTGCTTTTTATTGTCTAGTTGGAACGTCGTGGAGCCATAAACTTCCAGCTTTTTAATCATATGGACAATCTTTTTTTTTCTTCTTTTGCTTGAGTCGGTTGAATTCTGATAGCAAGTTTGAAGCAACGTGATGGACGCCAATACAGAGTTTAACTTGCATGAGCATCAATCAGTTTGTGGCTAATTCAAGTAATCTTATTTGCTAAGGAGTCGTTCATATGCTAGGCGATATCCAAACATAAATGTAAGGACTTAGTATTGTCACTGATACAAAGCATTTTTAATTCATTTAGTATAAATTAATGTTGTTACTGGTTAATCTTGTTTGGAACTGAGGAGATCTTGCTGACATCTTCAGATGGGCTGCTGCTTACAGGTTAGTGGGTGCCATTTACAAGTCACAGAGCCTGAACCACCGGGCATTGCTTGTTCCTAATTAACCCGCATCAACCTTTTGCCGCTGTAAAAAGCATGTAGTTATTTTGGGGGTTGGACTAGATGACCTCTAGGGGTCCCTTCCAACCCAAAACACTCTATGATTTTCTCATTTAGAAATTACTGTTGGTTTTGGCTTTCAGATGTGTTCTAAAAGAACTCGAATCACTGGGGAAAGCACTGTATGGAGCAAAATTAATTGCCCAAAGATTTCAAGTTCAGAACTGTTCTCACCAGAAGGATCCTGTGAGTGGTTCGGCCTGTTTGCTTTCCATGATTGAAGAAGGCAACCCTCATCACTTCTTCATCGCTACACAGGTAAGTGCTCATGCGAAACGTGGCTCCATATCATTTGAAGCAATCCCGTGATGCCTAAGGATAAGGAAATCTGCCGAAGCCTCGATTATGAGATTTTTAGATAGCTTGTGGGAATTAATCTTGTAAAGCCTTACTTGCTTGTAAATGTATTTGCTAATTATGAAGTAGGAAATCTTTTGTCTTACTTGAACGAGTAGGTATTTTTACCCTAGAAGGATATTGCTTAGTTCAGCAGAAGGTGTAGAAGACGTGCTGACAACCTATTGACATGTAAGAAAACAACTGATGAATTTTAATTTGCATAGTGTCTGTGCGTGCATCCCCTGCCATGAGCTGTTTTGCACAGTAATCTGGAAAGTTAAGTAAAGTGTTAAACAACCATATAACTTCAATTTCAAGATGTTTTGGAGGTTTTAAAGGAAGAATAAAGGTAGAACTTGTGTACAAATAAGAAAGGCAAGTTTTTTCTTAGGTCTGTTACTGGGACTGTATGTGTAAATTATATACCCTATATAGAAAATGGTTTACAGTAAAATTCTGTAAGATACAAGGAGTTTAAAATTACTTGTTATAGAAGAAATTATCTTAATTCCTGCGGTGTACTACACACCAATGAACTGGGACTTTTTCCTCAAAAAATGCGTGTAAGCTTATACATGCATGAAAAAAGGAAATGTTAATAAATTTTCCAGCACAAGTACAGCTGATCAGAAGGAGAGAAACTGAAAATTAAATTGCTCTGAAAGGCACTGCCAGGTATATCTGCTAGATTAAGTTTCTTATCTTTTTTGTAACGTAATTTATCTTCATAGCTTTGTATTGAAAGTAGGTGCATTTGAATTGCAAATATCGTTCAATCTCAAAATATTGACTAAAGTATTTAATTTTACAGGACCAGGATTTAGCAAACAAAGTGAAAAAGAAGGCTGGCGTTCCTCTCCTCTTTATTATTCAGAACACCATGGTTCTGGACAAACCTTCTCCTAAGTCTTTGGCATTTGTTCAAAAGTTGCAGACAAACCAGCTTGTTCCAGAGCACCAAAAACAAAGTATTGTGCAGCTTAAAGAAAAAGAAGGACTCGCAAAGCAAGAAGGTGAAAAGAGAAGAAAACGTAAAAGGGCAGGCGGCCCCAATCCCCTCAGCTGTCTGAAGAAGAAAAAGAAGAAAGCAGAGGAGGGTCAGGAGCCTTCTGCTGAAAAGAAGAAAAGAAGAAAACGAAAGCGAAATAGGGTTAAAGCAGAAGCCGTGCAGTCAGTGCAGAAGAATGAAGAAGAATAACCCCATCTTTGTAAACAATGCAGGACTTGCACTTTGTTTGAACTTTGCAAAATAATAATATGCAGTCTCGGGAAATCCAGTTGCTAACATTAAAACTTTATTTTTATGAGGTGGTACTGCTTATTACTGCATCTCAACGTTTACAGGCTCTTGTCCTAATAATTTATTCTGTTGTTTAGTAATGGGGCTTATGACAAAATACTTGGGAACCCCCATGTTTTATTATTCTCTCCAGCATCTTGATTCCTGCCAGAGAGTTCACGTGGTCGGTAGCAGTTTTTTAGAAATGCTTCTTGGGTTTCATAGGGGGTTTGGTGGGTTACTAGACTGCTTTCTAAATCTAGGTTGCTATTCTTACTAAAACTGTTTTTGACAGTTACAGAATGTGGAATTGACCTAAAAAAGCATAGTATCTTACTTACCTGTAAGTTAACTCTTTTGCAAAGCGACCAGATGCCCTCAAGAAGCCCCTTCCAGCCTAAATTGCTGTGTAAATTCACGTGTGAATGGATATGTCTGTTCATGATCTCTGTTTATTAATGAGATCCTGGAGGGCGTGTGATTGTGTTGGTATTCCTGACATTATAATGGCATCTCTAGCCTGTCTAGTTTCTCTAGTTTAATCTTCCTTTGTAAATAGAAAGAATGCAACGTGAAGTTGCTGAGGGAGAGCCCTGGCTGACAGCTAGTGCCATCGCAGTACAGCGCGGCAGCGGGGGCCTGACATACAGCAGCTGGCGGTGGTGGCACTCGGGCCCGGCTGCGCTTGTTTCTCTCTTCTGTAACAGAATGGAACCGGGTTGGAGGTGGGAGCTGCCAAAATTGTTTCAAGTACCCAACTTTCTTTAGTAGCTATTACCTGTACCTTGCGCTTTTGGGGTGGCACTGGGAGGCCGAAGGGAGTGACCGAGGTGACGTGATGTGGGGGTGTGCAGCGCAGGACACGCTCTGGCATCGGTGCGCTGCAACAGCGTTCCCAGTCATCTCTTTTAACTTCTCTCCGTGTGTTTCCACTTAACTAAGATGCAGTTCTTAAAAGGAAAGCTTTCTGTTTCTTGGCCTACGTGTGTTTAAGCCATGTTTTTTAAACAATCCTTCAACCCATGTACCGTACCCTTGCCAAGTAGTTGTCACGTGGGCATTACCTGCAGCGGTTCTTGAATGCCTGGAGTGCGTACGCAGCTGTAACCTATGAGGCTTTCAGCTGGCTTTTCAAATCATGAGGACAGTTGTTTCACGGAGTTTGAGAAACCCGCTTGAGTGATGGGAGTTGGCCAGTCTCAGCGGGCACCGCAGGGTCGTTCCCTGGGATCTGCAGAGATTTCCTCGGCCAGCGCAGGAGAGGTACGTCGGCGTGCTCCGCGCTCGCAGCTCGGGGCCCGGTTGCTGCAGCCCCGGTGGAGGCGGCTCGCCGCAGCACGGCTCAGAGGAGCGGCCGGTGCCGCCTTTGTTCACCGTGAGAGGAGACTCTCACCTTGGGAGCGGGAAGCAGCAAGGAAGGGTGTTACGCTCGGGGTGAAAGCCTTAATTAAAAATTAAAACCAGTTCATGCTCCTTGTGATATTGTTCATACATTGATTGCTAACAGTCCTGAGGAGAAATTTAATAACTCCTAGAAATTCCGTAATGCAGCATATTTGCATAATGTATATCACCTTTCTCGAGCTGTCCTATTCCCTTCTCCTTCACTTAGTTGGGCACGGTGCCACATTAATCCAGTTTTGCTTCCCATTCCCCCTTAAATATTACTTGTATTTCTTCCCCCTCCCCAAGCCTCCCCCACAGAAAGCACTGCTATAAGTAAAGCTTGGAGCAGGCAGCAGAGATGGTTCATCTTCAAAATCTCATTCTGAGCCAAAAGTATATTAAAACCCAGTAACTTTAAATACTGTTTTTAAAAATTGAGCAGAAAACACCCCCTAATTATTTACAACAGTCCCTTTCAGCGCAGTTGAAACACAAAGCTTAAATACACCTTTTTTGAAGACTACAGACAGACAAAAACGTAATTACTGTGAAAAAAAGATTATTTTACCAGTTCTCTAATGACTCCCACCTTAAGGAATTTGAAACAATATTTATCTGTGTTTCCTTAGTATTTTGCTAACACAAACAGAGTCATGGTGTTGCCATTGAGAAGAGCTGGAATGAAAAGGGAGTGAGCTCCTAAGAGAAAAGCTGTAAAATTTCTCTGCAGCTCTCTTCCACCGAGGTGAACGACTTGCCTCACAGTTTTGGAAGAGAGCTCCTGCCCAGGCAACAAGCAGAGGCGATCAGACCGTGTGTTGTTACCACTTCGAAACTGGAAAAAAAAAAAACAAACCACCCACCCTAGTGTCCAAGTAAAACAAGTCCGCTGGGCCAAAGCTGACAGGCTGCGCTTATATCCTTAAATCAGGAAGGCCAGGAGCAGCCCGTAAGTCTGAGCCCAGCTGGCGGGGGCTGGCTCTGCCTGGGCTGGGCTCCCATGCCTGACGGCGTGGCTGCCTGCCTGTGGCCCCGTGCGGGTGCTCTCCGGCCGCGCTGCCGCTGCCTGCCAGGATTTGGTGGAGGTTTAGCTGGCCCAGGCTAGAAATGATGCCGGGGTCCCTCTAATAATTCAGCAGCGTCCCTAGGCATGGTGTAAAACACCGCTGTGGAGCTAACTGCTGTCGGAGGTGCTCAGCTCCACGTGCTGCCCAAAGCCACGGTGGCCAGTGCCACTCCCTTATTTACCAATAAATGGCCTGGAGATCTGGCCACAGCCCCAGTATAGACAGGGTCCCCAGCGTGACTTTTCTAATAAAGTTTAGCATTGTTTTGCTCTAGCGTGTTGGGGGACTGGTTTGGTTTTTGAAACTACAGAAAGCCAGAGGTAAATTAAAAGGAGCTTGAGCAAAAACTTCTTTGGGGCTATTGATTTCATAGAATCACAGAATCCTTAAGGTTGGAAAAGACCTCCGAGATCATCAAGTCCAACCGTCAACCCACCACCACCAGGCCTACTAAACCATGTCCCAAATTGCCACATCTACACATTTTTTGAACACCTCCAGGGATGGTGACTCCACCATCTCTCTGGACAGCATGTTCCAATGTTTGACCACTCTTTCAGTAAAGAAATTTTTCCTAACATCCAATCTAAACCTGCCCTGGTGCAACTTGAGGCCATTTCCCCTCGTCCTATTGCCCGTTACCTGGCAGAAGATACCAACCCCCACCTTGCTACAGCCTCCTGTCAGGCAGTTGCAGAGAGCAATGACGTCTCCCCTCAGCCTCCTCTTCTCCAGGCTGAACAACCCCAGTTCCCTCAGCCGCTCCTCATAAGACTTGTGCTCCAGACCCCTCACCAGCTTTGTTGCCCTTCTCTGGACACGCTCCAGCCCCTCAATGTCCTTCCTGAACCCAGTATTCGAGGTGCAGCCTCACCACCACCGAGTACAGGGCCACGATCACTTCCCTGCTCCTGCTGCCCACACCATTCCTGACAATAGAAGCCAGGATGCCTCTTACCTCGGACAGGATAAATATGTCCCCAAATCCTATGCTAAAATCCTCAGTAAATCTTTTTTTCAAAAAGAGGGTGTTGTGCAGTACAATGTAAGCTACATGTGCAGGAGTAATAGAAGAAGAAAGCAATAATGCTTCAGCCACAGTCCGCAGGGCATTAATGCTGAATTTAGGACAGAGTCTCATCTACTAGCGGCAAAAGATATTTACCCAGACTGCCTGCCAATTCACTTGGCTGGATTTATACGCTGGTGCGATCTGGTATTGTATAATAAATCACTCCCTGAGCATCTGTTAACGACACTAAATAGGTGAGTTAATTAGAAGCTTCTGGAACCTAGTTTGTTTATGAATCATTAAAGCAAATATGAATATGGTATGACTTGAAGAATAAATACATTCTGGTGGTGAAGGGAAAATAGGATGTCCAGAGCAGTCCTGCTCATTTGTTTTCAGCTGCACTGATACGGTGTGAACGACTTCTCCATCAGCTTTAGAGCGTTCCTGGAGCTTCTTGAACATGTTCTGTCAGACGCAAGATGAAGAACATCGGTACAATACCATTATTTATACTCATTGCGTCTTTCATATAGAAGTTTCACAGGCAGCTACTGTATATTTCATGCCTCTGTGTGGGCGTAATATCTCACACAGGGAGCAGCCAGAGATACGGGGAATGAACAAATAAGAGCCCCAGCAGGTGTTATCATTTACAATTTCGTGGAGAAAGATTGCCGTGTACCGAGGGCAAATGACAGAAAGCAAAAGTTTTCGTACCCCGAGAGTCAGGAGTGAGAGAGAGTGCATCTTGTGATTTAGGAGTGGGCTGACTAATGCCAGGAGAGGAGGTTGTGATGTATTTCTGGTAATTATGATGTCTGCGCACTCTGAGCCCCAAATTTGCCTCAGAGAGCTCAGCTGTCTGCCCACGGAGGCAGTCATTTTGCAAAAGTTGCTTTGGCTTGTTACAGAAGAGACAGGCTGGGCTCTTTGGGGGGAACTTTATTTCTGATTTCTTCTCCTGGGGTTGAGGGGGAGAGCATGCAGCTGCGCTCTGTATATACAGGGAGACAACAAAGCTGTCTTAGCAAGGGTCCAACCAAAAACAACCCAGAGCCAGGAGCTGGGAGGAAGGAAAGGGGCAGTAGATTAGTCACTGGGATTTAAAAGAAACCAAGGAAAAGAGAAAAATATATGTGAGGGTTTCTGGGTGTTAACTGGAGGAAAGAATTGGTCAGTAGTGAAAGGTGAACCAGAAATGGCTTAGCTGTCAAGGAGAGTAGGTGAACAGAGTCATAAACCATAAACAAATCTTTTAAAAAATCTGTCTAATTCCCTTAAGAAAACTTCATTGCCCTTTCTGACTCAGTTTCTGCCTCTCCAAAACAGGGAGCTGGACTGACGAACCTGCTCACAGATCCTGCATTGATAGCCTGAGACTTCCCACAGAACGTAGGTCTCATGATGCCAAATGCTCCTTGTCTTTACTGTTTTTCAATATTGCACACTTTGCAGCACTGGCAGCTTTGCAGCCAAATCCGTCTCCTGTAGAGCTCGCCTGACACTGCGCGTGGCTCCCTGCCCGGCACGCAGATAGGACGTCCAGGAGCAACCTTATTCATGCCATTGTTGATAGGGTGAATCCATGTAGTTAATTGCTCCTGGGGGTACTTGTAGCAATAGCCTGGGATAGAGTGAGGCTCTTCTGCCTGTGGAAATCATGACCCAAAGCATGGTACGGTTTCTTTTTTTAAATCTAATCTCCTGCCAGGAACTCATTAGGGGATTTCAAAGTTTCTTGTTGCAGTCTTGCCTTCTCATTGATCCAGGATGATCTTCTTGCCATGTTCTTTCCTCTGGGGCCAAAGATGCTACTGATTTGACTGTTCAGGGCGGTTACTCTTTCAGACTGCCTTGGAGAAACACCGAGGAAATTTTTCACTTTGTGAATTGGCACCTGTTTTGACAGGCAGGTTTTCAGAAAAAATGAAGAAAGCAGTTTTCTAGAATTCCTGGCTCCCTCCTTCCACCCCTGACTTCTCTGTCAGCTCCCAAGAACACAAGCAGGGCTGTTCCAGGATGGTCCAAAAATCTGTCTAGCCCAGCATCACTCCTCCAGTAATGGCCGAAAGCTGTTCCTCAGGAATAGGATGAAAATAGACAAAACTTTTTTTTGGTACTTCCCCAGATGACTTTCCAACTTTCTGACAATTTGTTAGGGAGTTCCTGACCCAGGAAAAATATTTTGTTTTTAACAGCACACAATGAATTTCTGTTTCACTAATTTGTCCAGTCTCTCCTTGAGACCGTGTAAACTTTAAGCGTCTAATTTTCTGTGGTAAGGAGTTGCACAATTTAAAGGCATCTTACGAAAAATACTTTCACATGTCTGTTTTGAGTGTACTACCTACCAGCTAGCCCTTGTAATGGATGAAACATTAAGCAGTCATTCCTTAGTCATCCTTCCCATGCCACTCGTGACTGCATAGACCTCTGTGGTATTTCAACTCATTCATCTCTTTTTCAGGTTGAAGTGTCTTCTGTAGCACCTAACAGGAAACCAGATTTCAACTTATTCAAGCCCTCTTGAATGTCTCTGCTTTCTGCTGGATGTTCTTCAAGGAAGAGCATGGATGAGAAGAGTCTTGTGAGAAAAGGCGCAGGACAGGAAGTCTGCGTTCAGCTCTTGGTTTGCCACCCACTCCCTGGGCGCCTGAGCTCTGCCATTGCTCTTGGACATGTCTTGGCTTCTCGCCTGTGGAATAATGGTGTAAATATTGCCCTGAGCTCCCAAGCTCTTCAGAGGCTGGGAACACTGTCATGCACAAGTCAACTGGCTACCACACTGATGCTGTTGTAAGAACCTACTCTTTGCCCAATACACAATACATCCTAAATAAAACTCAGCCGTAGACTAGACTTACAGTTGTAACCTTGTACCCTAAAATTAATATCTAAATGATAATTTGAATAGAATAGAATCATAGAACAGCTCAGGTTGGAAGGGACCTTGAAAGATCATCTGGTCCAACCTTTCATGGGAAAGGGAGCCTACATGAGATTATCTAATACCCTGTTCAATTGCATCTTGAAAACCTCCAGTGCTGGGGACTCTACCACATCCCTGGGGAGGTTGTTCCACTGATTGATTGTTCTCACTGTAAAAAGTTCCTTTCTTATGTTGATATGAAACCTCTGCCGGTGTTCCTGTTGCCCCTTGTCTTCTCCATGTGGCTCCTTGTGAAGAGAGAGTCTCTGTCCCCTTTGTAGCCACCATTTAAATACTGGAATACAGTGATGAGGTCCCCCTGAGCCTTCTCTTCTCCAGGGAGAAAAGACCTAATTCCTTCAGTCTTTCCTCACAGGACAGGTTCTCCAGTCCTTTGATCATCTTTGTGGCCCTCCTTTGGAGCCTGCCCAGTCTGTCCATATCTTTCTTGAATTGTGGGGGTCAGAACTGGACACAGTACTCCAGGTGTGGCCTGAAAAATTCTGAATAGAGTGGGGTGATCACATCTCTACCACTGACAGTAATGCTTCTGCGGATGCACCCCAGGATCTGATTTGCCTTTGCTGGTGCAGCAGTGCACTGCTGGCTCATGGTCAGCTTGTCGTCCACCAGGACCCCCAGGTCCCTTTCAGCGATACTGCTCCTCAGCCACACAGGTCTTAGGCTGTACTGGACTCTTTGGTTATGTTGTCCCATACACAAACTTCATACACTTACTGCTAGCCCACCCATCCAGCCAGTCAAGGTCTCTCTGTAAGATGGCTCTCCCTTCTGATGTGTCCACTGTGCAACCCACTTCGGTGTCATCAGCAAACTTGGTGAGAGTGCTTTCAATCCCATCATCCAGATAATTTATGGAGATGTTGAAGAGCGTGAGACCCAGTATCAATCCCTAGGGGACAACACTTGTTACAGGCTGCCAGCCTGAGTGAAAACTATTGATCACCACCCTCTGAATGTGGCCTGTTAGCCAATTCCCTACCCACCTCACAGACCACCCAGTCTGTATCTTGCCCGTTTGTCCAGGAGAATGCTGTGGGAAATGGTGTTGAACATTTTGATGAAGTCCAGGTGAACAACATCCACTGCTTTCCCACATTGAGCAAAGATGTTATTTTGTTGTAGAAGGCCATCAGGCTAGTCTGGTATCATTTGCCATTGGTAAATCTGTGCTGGCTTTTCCCAGTCACCTGCTTCAATTTGATACGTGACACTTTCTAGGAGGACTCATTCCCTTACTTTCCCAGGGATTGAAGTAAGACTGTAGTTTCTTGGGTCCTCTTTTGGGCCTTTCTTGTAGATGGGTATGACAGTTGCCGTCTTCCAGTCATCAGGGACATCCCCCGATCTCCACGACTCTTCATATGTTGTAGGCAGTGGCCTTGCACTGTTTCTAGTAACTAGTTTCCCTGTCTAGCAATGGTCCTACATCTTCCCTGTGCTTCTGCTTACTGCTCATGTATCTGAAGAACCATTTCTTGTTGTTCTTGACATCTTTGGACAATTTCAGTTCTAGCCAAGCCTTAGCCTTCCTGACTGCCTCTCTGCGTGCCCTAGCAAGGTTCTTGTAGTCCTCAATGGCTATATGGCTGCATTTCCATAGCCGGAATCTTCCCCCAAGTCCTGTGAGTGTATTTCTATCCCACTTTTAGACCTTGCCTCTCAGCATGCACAATGAGCTTTCAGAATGAGAGTTAGTTGCTTGTTTATATTAGAATTTTTTTATTAATTAACTTGGATATTAAAAAATCATATAAGGTTTCTGCATCATCGTTAGAATGCCTAAGGAACTGCAGTATTTCCTTTTGCATTGTATAGAAAAGAAGTCAGATTTACTGTTGCCCTAAACAAGAACAATACCATTGTGTAGAGCTTGAGTCAGAGAGAAGCTTGCAAAAAAAACTGAGATAGGTGCTATCAGAACCCAGGCAGGCCTGCCAAGCTTCTGAGCTGAAGATAGTAAAATTAAAATGGGTATATGGCATTCATACAAATCACTGCTCTGTGCCAATCAGTGGACTTTTTTTTTCCATCTGTCTGGCTTTTTGTGATGTCTGGGGGACTTGATTTCAAGTCTGTATTTATTTCTCAATGCTAGTGAGAACTAGAACAATGTTATTACATATGCTTGACCATATCAAAATGGCAGACAATTAGCTTCGGTTAAGTAGAATATTCAGGGGATGTTTAATTTATTAGATTTTTAATTGGTCTCTGTGTGTAATGGACTAGGAAAAGGTAAGAAATAAGGCTGTATATTTCATCTGAAAAAAAATCTTGTTTCCTCCCCTCATTCCTTCCTTTTCAACTGTTGAGATTTTTTTTCTGTTTGTTTGTTATTTATAACTTATTTAATTATCTGCTTTGGAATAATTTTTGGTGGATACTTGCCAGTTTACTAATATTCACTGCCCACTACCTGCTGGTGTCACAAACACGCCATCTGTTCTCTCCTGCCTTCCAAAAGCCGCTGAAGCAGCTAGCTGACTCAAGCTGCAGGTGGTAGGATTGCTCAAAATACATAATCACTGCACTTCTAAATAACAAAACTTTTATTTCATGTATGCTTTTTTAAAAAACTGCATTTGATGAAGGCTTTGTTAGCTACCCTCCTGTTATACACAAGCTTACCTTCACCACAAACAAATCTGGTACCGTTATGCTGAAGAAAACTAATGCCCTGCTTTCACTTTTTTTTTTCTGAAGGATTTCTCAGCATTTTTTTTTCCATGATTGGGCCAAAACTGTGTGTCCCAGCCCCTGAGCACCCTTGATATCCTACTCGCTTGCCTCGTGGTAAGCACCACTTGTTTGGTATGTTTGAGAGTGACGTGAATACCGCTTATCTTTGGCTGTACCCCTGCACCGCCATCTCTGCCTCAAAGTCAGATCCCACCAGCCTTTGTATCTCTTTTTCCCTCTTCTACTCTCACCCCTCCACCTCTTTCCAGGTTCTCTCCTCTCTGAAAGCCACAGAGAAGCCTGTGGCTTTTAGGTGCATCGGTCTTCTGCATGGGCATACAAGGTGTATGGATGGTGAACTGAAGAAAGCTGCCACTTCCAGGTGGAGAACAAGAGGTTGGGGAAGGCACTGGATGCACTTACAGGCATAGGTACATTGGGCCCAGAAAAAAAAAAATCTAACCCGAAAAAGGAATTGTTAACACTAATAGTTACTGAGTTTCAGTAAGTTTATTTAAATTACTAATTTTACTTTAAGTGAAAGCTTAAGATTGGAAATTCTGCTCTTCAGTTGAGAGCAGAAGCAGCAGCTGAAAAATGTATGCTATAGTCCTGAAAACATTTGCTCTTCACTAATGCCCTTGGCTTTGTGACCGTCCTTATCTGCCTGTCTTGCTGGTAAACTTTTGCAGGAATGGGTTTATGATCAGCATCTCCTGGCAGAATCACATGAGAGTACTTAGGCACATTAAATAACTTTGTAAAACGCAATTGGTTCAGCCCCCTGCTCGTGCAGGACAGTGCTTGCGGCTCGGCTGGTTTGTGTCTGCTGTGCCCTTTCCTTCAGTTACTAACAAATTTAAGCCCTGTTAAAACATTTTCAAATAAGAAATCTCAGTAGGTTACAGGAATACTAATATAATTCATCTAAAAGGGAAAATAAACCAATATTTTTGGTGGGATAGTGGATATCTCTACAGGCTTTTACTTAAACTCCATGAAACAGCCAGTGTTATTTCTGCGAATGAAGATTAATTTCTATGCCATTATCAAATAGAACCCTTGAGGAATTAATTGCATTTGTATCTCATATCGAAGTCCTATTTATATAACCAAGCAATCTGGAACAGATAAGCCCCTTCTTGGGAAACCTCTGCTGCTCAACAATATTTGACTTTGCCTCAGACAGGTTATGGCCCACTGGGAACCAAGGAGCTCACTAAAACACCATTTGTAATGCAATGTGACAAATCCCGGAGCCAGGGCGATAATCTCTGCAAACTCTGTACAAACAGTCCCTCTGTCTCAGCAAAAGTGATTAATGGGCTCTGCAGAATCAGCATACGGCCCTCTGTATTAATTACTTCAGAGGGATGCTAAATGGAAACTCCAAGCCCGCAAAGGCTCCGGGGGAAGGCTGGGGGATTTGCGAGGCCAGGCTGGACGCGGGGCCCCACGCACTGGGTGTGGAGCAGAAGGGGTGCGAGGCAGCCCGAGCTCCCCCGGAGCCCCGGGGCCAGCTGCAGCGGTGGCGTGGGGTCCCCGAGGCACAGGTCTGCAGGGAGCCCCAGCTTGGCCTGGGCTCAGCCCAGCGAGCGGCATCTCACCAGCTGGTCCAGGCACCGAGCTGCTTCTGGCTGCAGCTCTGCTCCTGCGGGCACTCCTCGTCCCCAGGTCAGAACCAGGGTGCTGGTGGATGAGAAAACCTCCACTGAACCTGGCTTTAAAGTGGAGACGGGGAGAGCAGTCAGGTGGGGACCAGGAGCTGGAGGGGACGGGGTCATTCAGAAGGGACCGTGGTTTGTGATATTCCCTCTGTCTCTGCGTGATTTAAAATGCACAGGCCCTTCTTAAATTATTGCAGCTCTCCTGCAGCGAGTGAAACCGTGCCAATTTATCTCCAGGGAAGATCTAAGCCTAAGTGTTTTACAGAGGAAGAAAGAAGATGAGAAGTGTGCATTTATCTTTCCAGTACGTTCTCTGGGCCTCAACCAAGGGGAAAACTTCTACATCTTGTCTCAGGACCTTTAAATCCCAGCTGCAGGACTCTGGTTAGAGACCCCCACAGAAAAGCCTTAATGAATTTACCATAGATTTTTTCTAATTCATTAAAAATATGTCAAATCCAGTAAAGCACGCTAGCCTGCCTGTGTGTTTTTCACTTGTCCCATGGAAGTCTATGGCAGGGATATCATTGCCTGCCCAGCCCTCTGGAGTTACCCAGGGACAGCACAACCCCAACAGCTCCGCCAGATGTGATGTATTTATGCCCAGCAGGCTGAACGCCCAGTCGTTACACCATAAACGTGATTTCAGCTGGAAGAAATCATTTGGTTATTCTGACCGTGGGGTGTGATCCGCTGGCCGCACGGACACTGATTATTGATGGTGCCACATCAGGTGCGGAGCCACCCTGCCTAAGGAGGGTTTGACCCTCTCCCTCGTGGGATAGCCCATGCCTGCGGCGACGGACCTCAGCAAAGGAGGGGCATGGTTCCCTGCCCTATGTTATACACAAGGGAACAAAGGCGGAAATAAATTTTCCGGTTTACATGCGAGGGGTAAAAATTACAGCCTTTTGGCTTCCTTGTCTTGTGCTTATCATAATGTCCTAACCAATTCCCAAAGAATGTGTCCACCTGATGGTCACACTCTCAACTGAAGCAATGCACCAAAATGGATAAACATAGGGAAAGGTACCCACACTGGCACAGCAGGGTGCTTAGCAGCAGGGGTTTCTTTTTAAGCGTAGGGACAATTTTTCACTTGCTGAAAGCACCCGCTCATTAGGCGTCGCACCTGATTTCCAAAGGCAGTGATCTGAGTGAGAGTTAGAAATGCAAAAGCTTACAAATCAGCTGTAAAGGCAGTTCAATCCTACAAGTTGTCTGTCAGGATCTTTAAGCATCTTTAAAGATGTGGCTCTCTAAACATCACCAGTGAAGCCTGAACTAAATCTCCAGAGGTAAAAGCTCGGTCTTTTCCTTGCACTATGCATGAATGCATGAAAATGCATGAAATGTTTGGAAAATAGCATAGCATTTAGCTTTACAGGGTGCGTTCCCCTGAAATTGCCTGCATAAAGGTAGGGAAGCAAGAAAGCCCCAGCCACAGCAAAGAGGCTGAGGTCTCTCTTCTGAGAAATAGGAGAGCTTGAATTTTCAAGGGACTTCAAATAAAACAAGCAATACAATAAAATAATTATCCCAAAGTGTTCTGAAGCCTTGCCGCTCTTTGGCGGATCAGTGGGCAGGGCGGGCAGGGGCACTTAGTCCCGAGGGTCTGGAGGGAGGATGCAGCGTGACACCTGCACGAGGGGCTTTCTGTCTGCCACAAACAACTTGACGGACATTTTATACTGGCATAACACGTTCAGAGTTGTGGGAGTATTAAAAAGGAAAGCGTCTTGTGGAATAGGGGAACAGCCTCTCCGCAGGTCAGGCAGGTCGGAGCCTGGCAGTTTGCTGATGGGAACAAGTGCCTGAGGAGGGGAAAGAGCAGTGGGTCCGGGGGCAGCGGGCTCCTCTTTCTGTCACTTCTTTTGCACCTCCTGGAAGGAGTCTTCATCCTTCTCTGGGAAGTTTATAGCTTTTGTGGCATTTGGGGAGACCAGTTAACCTGTAACCGCTGGCAGCAGCCGAGCATGAAGCAGCCGTGTTATAGAGGAACCGCTGAGAGCTCTCTAAATTGCATTTCCTCAGAACAAAACAGGATGGGATTACGTCTCCTTGGCATGGGGCTAAAACCAAAATGATTCTCCACTGGCTAAATAATTTCATGCACTGGTTAGACTACAGCCTGCAGCCTGAGACGGAAAGGAAGCTGGCTTGTCCTTAGGTTCTGTCCCTTGCTCTCACGAGAGCTTGAAACAAGGCTAACACAAAGTAATTCCTTCCATTGCCAACCTCGGGCTCCAGTTTGATTACTCGCTGCATTAATTTAGCGATTCCGTGATTTGAACCCATTGGTTTATTGATTTAGTCTTAATAGGAACCCTGATGCAATCACGGGATTGTTCCATTTTTAATTAACTTAGCAAAATTGTAGCAGATTAACCCTTGCTGCCTTAAGAGTAAACTCCCTTGCTTATTCTTTTCAATAAAACCCATTTCAATAAAATCCACCACAGCAGTTTATTCTATCAGACTGCTCTGCGGGTCAGAAGCCCGAGTGCACATGTAATTTAGAATAAGGTATTTCCAGGCCACTTGATTCTTCCTTCAGGTTGGTATGAATCCCTCATACAATAGATGGAGAGTGGCAGCAGCACAGAAGGGAGCACGGAAACCAAAGCTGAACAGGGGAAAAAGACCTGTTTTCTCACACTACTTATTTTTCCAGAAACACGTTATTGAATCGCATAATTATTTCTCACTTAACTACTGACAGGTAGAAAAGGTTCGGAAATATGATTTAGGCATGGACAAAATAACCGTTGTTACGGGTAGATGGATTTCCAGGTGTCAGACTATTCACTAGGGTGGCTTTAAATAATGGTCGAGGTTCATATTTGTATGGTACCTTACAGTCAGCTCTGCCTTCTGTCACGTTTGATAAGGAAATAGGCCACTTACTGTATTGAAATTTCAACTGCAAGCCTCTGTAAAGAGTAATCATCCATTTTTAGGGCATTTTCCATTCCGGCTATCTGGGGCTATTATTGAACTTTTCGACTTGTCGCCCATGCTTTTTGCAGCATGATCATACCTTTCATTTCTTTCTCAGCCCTCCTTTTCTGTGAGCTGTTGCTCACGGAGCTCACCCATACTGGATGCCAGGTACAAAGTAAGGCCTGTTCTTACTGTCCCCACGTCTTAAACAGAGAGCTCCTACCCTTGCTGCGTGCATCCTCATGGCACTCCCAGAAAGATGCTGGTCCTTCTGTTTCCCTGGCCCTACGAGGATCATATTTACATCTGGTACTCTGGGGTGTGTGAGCCAGAGCCAAAACAACTCACCATAGGCTGAATGCATGCATTTATAGATGAAAAGCTCTGTGCTCTGGTTCTCAGATTTGATTTTCTGAATCAAACAATCCAGAGAAAGAAGGGGGATAATGGACACATTGTTTGCCTAGAAAAAGTAGGATGTCTATAAATGAAAAGATGGGTGAGAAACAGCCAGAAATTACCAGAATGTTGATGCAGCTCAATTTCAATCTCCAAAACTACCAGCAAGAAAATTAACTGCATCTCAAAGACTTGTAAAAGAAACCAGGGCATTGACTACAATGCGCTTGAAGCTGCTCTAATGAAATCATTCCATCAGATGTGTGCAAACAGCTGGAAGAGGAAAACAGCTGGTGTAAAGACCCTGGGATAAATTGCTTACCAAAGTAATAGAAACTGCAGAAATGTGTCAAATTCGTTCAAGTTTCAAGGAGAAAAGACAGCTGCTGACCACACTGGTGCAAAGGAAAAGGTGGCTGCCAAAAAAAAAATCAAAGGTTATGAGCCATGAAACATCCACAGCATCAACAAAACAGATCCTCTCTTCTCAGCAGCTCTCGCTGGGACTTTTGCCGCTTCTGGGAGCTCACAGAATGGAGGAAAACCAGCGGCTGGAGGTTTCACTGGGCTGGTCCTGCATGTTCACGCAGAAGGGAGCCTCCACCGATGACAAGGCTGCTCCAGGCAAGGCCCTGCTGGTCCTGTTGTTGCGGCTGGGATGCACTGGGCACTCCTGGGACCTGCCCTGGGGCTCTGCTGGGACAGCGGATGGCAGGGAGGGAAGGTGGCTTTGATCGGCCCATGGCACCGGTTGCCAGAAGCAGGCGCGGCAGCCCCAGGGTTTTTGTTTTCCTCTATTTGCTGTGTTATTGTAATGCTGTCAATATTTGAGCTAATTTTTGATGCAGAACGAGTCCATCTGCTCCCTGCTAATGGAAATATTTCATTTATCGTCATGCTTTTTCCAGTTTTCAAACTTATGCCGCTGAGAGAGCTCAAAGGTAATCCTGTGCATCTTGTGAGTGGGATAGAGCAAACAGAAAGGCCACAGCACTGCGAGCTCACCCACTCATCCCTTCACAAATCCATGCTTTCCTGATAAAGTGCTTTACAAACTAATATTATACACCAAAAAGATTAAGCTTTTGAAATGAAGGAAGCAGCTGGGTCACAGCTTGGTGTGCGGTGGGTGAACGGTAACTGGAGAAAAGCCTGCTTAATATCAAATACAATGGGAACTTCACAGCATATTGTAGGAGACGCTCAGTTGTTTTAGATCTTGTACAACAGCCCACCCTCACTCTGTTCACACACAAGCGCAAGCAAATTAGACGATACTTAATTTTCTGTAACTCCCATGGAGGAGTAAGAGGCTGGGTCAACTCAGCCAGAAGAAACATTGATTCCCGAGAGTGCCCACGGTTCCAGTTCAAAGCTCAGATCAATACGGTATTCCTCTGCCTCAGAATAAAGACTTGTAAATATGTACTTGCCACCTGATTCTCTTTGTAATATAACCAGGGGGTATGTCTCAACAAGTGATAATTGGAAAACAACCACATGTGAGAAATCACCTTCCTTCAGCAAGGAGACAGCCAAAAATAGAACTGAGCAGATCACAGCCCAGGGCGCTCCAAGATCTTTCCACATGAATGAGAGTGAGTGGAAATGAAATGGCAAAATCTGAGCTGATGACAGCCAGCCTGCCTGCTAGATGTGACCTGCAAATGGATTTTTAAAGCATTTCCAACTACTATCACAATTCAGGCTGCATATCCTTGTTACCTGCACACAGAGGGATATTTTAGAGGGAAACAGGCGGCTTTTTTTTCTGGCTGTACCTCTTAGTAGGTACGAGTTATCCCCAAACTCCTTGGCTTGGTCTGTGCTGTCTGCTATGCATCTTTCCATGCCAAGTATTCCTATTTCAAGCTCAGCAAATAATTTCAGGAATAATGAAACTGCCATTTCCATCAGATGTGAATGCTGTGCCAGCCCTGGCTTGGTGCTTGGAAGCAGGATCCGTTGTACAGGTTGGAGCTTGGCAGGAGGAGGTGGGCAGGATGGGTTTCAAGAAGGCAGTGGGGTTTTTTTAAGTGGGTTTCAAGTGGGGTTTAAGAGCAGGAGATGAAGCCCAGGGTCTCTTTGGTCTCATATCCTACTTTCAACAACCTCCAGGGCTGGGTGCCTGCAGATTTGGGTGGGACAAGGTGTCCCAGATATCTGGGATTCTTCTTCCAGGAATGTGTCTGGTCACCAGACTGACCCCTACACAGATCAGATGTCTGTATATCAGAGTCACTTATTCAACATCAAGAGCATTTTCTTTTTGCTTCTGACGAAGTAGGGTGAGAATGAGATACACTCAGAGGACACCAGAAAGCCCTGCTGTACCGAGGTTGCTGCTGTATCCAGATGGAAGCATTATCCAAGGAAGATGTAATTTTGTCTAAGGTTATGTTAAGGAAGGATCGAAAATCACATTTGCATCCTTGCTCTTTGGCAGCAGCCACATCCATTTCCTACAAGGGTTTTTTCAAGGTATTTGTTGAGCAGGGCAGCCTGATTTGAAGAAATCCGAATTGTGAGGTTCAAGGACAGGCTTCCATTACGGCACGTGCCCTCCTCTCCTGCCTCTACCACACCACACCGCTCGAGAGGAGAGTGGCCATGAAGATTTTAACTGGGCATGGAAACAACCAGCAGACAACAGCCACAACAGGACAACAAACCAGGAAAAGAAAATAACAGACTAATGATCAGTATTGAATCATGATATTCACCCGGTGGCCGATCCTCTGCCTAGCTCCCCTGGGCCAGCAAGCAGCTTGTGCTGAGACAGGCAGTTTGCCTGTGTCTCTCTTGAACCCTGAAAGACACCATTGCTTTCATCTGTCTTCAACCTGCAAAAAAATAAGGGGCTATCTTCCCATCTCTGGACTGCGGTTTTAATTGCACTGGTCATTCGTAGTGTTTGGTAGGTTTGTATTTCAGGGGAAGGAGGTACTTCCCTGTGCTCCTGTCTGCAGCAGTGGTCACGGCGTGGGTGGTGGGTCAGATGAGGAGGTCTCTGCTTGGACTCCCTCCACCCCTGCCAGCTAAAGCAAAAGGGCAGCACATAAATTGACTGACCAAATTGGCCAATGCCCTCATAATGATAATGTTTGAATGTTATTTGTGTTCTTTCAGCACAAGGAATAAGGAGAGAGTGAAGGAGTGGCCGACGCCAGCCCAGTCCTCCGGGGTGACCACAGTGCTTGATTGCAGTCATTATCTTCCCAAGAGGTGATGAAGACCACCTTTCCACAACACCATTTCTGTTTGTTATAGCACTGGCGGTGAGCGAGGGTGAGCAGTGACACAGCACCAGCTCCCGTGGGACATGATCGCTGGCGTTTCTGGCCAAGACACCCATAGGGTGTCCCCCCAGACAGCCCAGCTCCGCAGTCCCAAACTCCAGGACCAAAGTTCCGACTTCATTGCAATCCATTGGGAAATTTCCACTCGCTTCAAAAGCGCTGGCATTTCAGCAATTTTTGCTTCATGTGACAGGATACCACACTTTCCCAGAGCGATTTTTTTTTGTCCGTGTAGCAAGGTTTCCACTAGTATTGGATAGGCTTTCACCTCCCTTTGGTCTAGAGCAGATGAGGTTTCCATACCTGGGTGAAGAGAATGAAACATTTGTCCTGTAGTTTGAATTAAAAGGAAAAGGAAAAGGAAAAGGAAAAGGAAAAAGAAAAGGAAAAGGAAAAGAGAAAGAAATAGGGGAAGACAGAGCCACAGCTGAGGAGGCTAGGACACCTGGAATGAGAAAGTCCTGAGGAGATGGAGTATCAGAAAGGCAATAGGTCAAAGCTGCACGATGAACTTATCACCAGGCCCTGTTATTCTTTACATAGTTGTGTCACAGGGATGTTTTCTCTAAATGAGTAAAGGATACGGCAAGCTGCCCTTACAGTTACGTGCACATACAGGAGTCAAATACCTTGTCATAATTTTTGCCAGAAATTTCCAAGTATACTAAGAATACAAGGAGATTTTTTTTCCTGATTCCATTTACTGTAGGAACATTCTTTTTCTCCTGTTTTATAATAACCCTGCTCTGAAGGTGGGACATCAGTTGGATTCATTGTACTTCATTTATCAAGTTTGCAAAGATACACAGAAGACACCCCTCGAGGGATGGGAAGTTCTGATACTTAGAGAAATAAAATTTAATATCTACTTTGCCGGTGTAATGGAAAATTTTATTACTTTCAGAAATGTATTTCAAGCTGGGAGACAAAGGTTTTAGGCAGATCTTTCAGAGAAAAATTGTGTTTTATTGAAAATGGATATAAAAGTAGATTAAGTCTCTTCCCATACATTAATGCAACATACTTCAGTCTGCTTCAGGAAGTCTGGCCAGCTTGTGAAAAATGTGAGCTTGTATAACTGATAGGCGAGTTTATCGGGGACATCCTACAGGGAGGCCCAGCATTTACATGAAAGCATCTTGAACACTGGGAATTGTCTGTAAAACCAGACAAAAGAAAACAAAATGAGACAATCAGAAAATCCCTAGTAACTGAAAAAATACATATGACAAAACACCCAGGCAAAAATCTCAAAAGCTGTAAAATAATGTAGCAGCAGTAACTTCGGCAGACAAACTGGAACTGGTGTCTTGGAGACATAAGCCACAGTTGTCTTCTGTTCTTCTGGCAATGCCTAGATAATCAGCTATGGTTTGATACCATTGCCTGGAAGTTAGTTGATGTCTCAGAGTAAAATGGCATCCACTGCTGTTAACACTGCTTGCAAAGCAGAGAGGGCAGGACATCGCCAGTGAACTGCAGCTGTGGTGAGGTGGTGAGTCTCTGACTGAGATGGGACTCATCACCAAGAGAGTCACAGAATCACAGAACGGCAAGGGTTGGAAGGGACCTCGGGAGATCATCCAGTCCAACCCCCCTGCTAAAGCAGGTTCTCCTAGAGCAGGTTACACAGGACTTCATCCAGGCAGGCTTTGAATATCTCCAGAGAAGGAGAGTCCACAACCCCCCTGGGCAGCCTGTTCCAGTGCTCTGTCACCCTCGAAGAAGTTCTTCCACATATTCTACTGGACTTCTGTCTCATTACAGCTATTGCAGCTGCAGCTATTTCCATGAGTGAATTTTTTGGAGTACAGGACTTCACAGAATCACAGAATCACAGAATCACAGTACTCCAGGTGGGGTCTCACCAGGGCAGAGTAGAGGGGGAGGAGAACCACACTCCTCTTAATACACCCCAGGATACCATTGGCCTTCTTGGCAACAAGGGCACACTGCTGGCTCATGGTCAGCTTGTCGTCTACCAGGACTCCCAGGTCCCTCTCAGCAGAGCTGCTTTCCAGAAGGTCAGCCCCCAGCCTGTACTGGTGCCTGGGCTTCAACCTCCCCAGGTGCAGCACTCGACACTTGGCCTTGTTGAACTTCATCAGGTTCCTCTCTGCCCAACTCTCCAGCCTGTCCAGGTTCTGTTGAATGGCAGCTCAGCCTTTCAGTGGATCAGCCACTCCTCCCAGTTTTGTGTCATCAGCAAACTTGCTGAGGGTACACTCTGTCCCCTTGTCCAGGTCATTGATGAACAAGTTGAACAAGGCTGGGCCAAGTACTGAGCCCTGGGGAGCCCCACTAGCTACCGGCCTCCAACCAGACTCTGCCCCGCCGATCAGAACCCTCTGAGCCCTGCCATTCAGCCAGTTCCCAATCCACCTCACTGCCCACTCATCCAACCCACACTTCTTGAGCTTCCTTATGAGGGTGTTATGGGAGACAGTATCCGAGATACCCATCTCAGGGCCACAAAGGGATGCAAAGGTCCCTGTGATGGGCTGTAACTGGCAACACTGCTAAGGAGGTTGACCGTGGCAAAGTGCATCAGACCTGCCTAAGCCTCCAGCGACAAACAGGCTGAGAAATGAGAGCCTCCAGAAAAAGAAAATAGTCTCTTTCTAAAGGATATCAGGGACTGATACCATTGTTAATCTGGTGCCATAAAAAAAAAGTCTAAGAAGCTCCTTTACCATAGGAAACCTTGCTGCTCCCCAAAATTCCTCTGAACAAATCTGTTTTGCCATGTGTTCCCAATGCTCACAATACGAACTCCTCTGCCCAATCACCCCCAGCCCCAGTGTATGTCAACGCCACTGTCCTCATCTCTATCCTTCAGGACAGTCAACATCTTCCCATACTTCACACATGGACAGGGCGTGAATGGCTCCCTGCCCAGGAGGGTTCTTGGCACAGCTGTATCGGAGTGAGCCATCTTCCTTCCCGCTGCTCTGCTTAGGACCAAAAGCACCAGATTCTTCCATATATCCTGATGTTCCAGCCAACTGATAGCGTTTTGTACCAGGGAACAGCCCGTGCATGGACCTAGGTTAGCAAACAACACTCATGTACACTTTTGGCTTGATAAACAATCCAAAAAACTGGAACATCATTTGACTGCTGCTTCCATTGCATCTACAGAGGCAAACTAGAAACAAGGTGATTCATAGGGGAAAATGCAGGAGGGAACTCTTTTATGCTACTAGAGCTCAATTTGTGATGCTTTGCTAGACTAAGCATTGCTGTTGATAGCAGATCTGTGCCAGAACTGCCCTGGGATGGGAATTTATGGGAGTGGAGAGAGAGCAATTGCCAGAAAGGGTGGGAATAATAGTCCTTCAAGGACTTTCTTGTAAAGACCATTCCCTGCTGGGCTGTTTTCTGACTGGATAATTTTAAATGAGATTTTACATTCTCTGTCTGGGATATTTAGCTCTTACGGGTTATTTTTATCAGTTGAGTAGTTTGGGTGATTCCCTTTGCTAGCTCTGATTACCTCCAGGGCAGCTGGCTTGGCCTTTCTTGGGAGGTTTGTGCTCCGGTGCTGATCTTCGAGCTACCTCGAGCCTCCTAAAATCTTCTGAAACCTCCCCTTGCTCAGAAGCGGCCCTTCCCCGTCCCACCTGTCTATGAAGGCCACTCTGAAAAGTGGAGCTCTTTCAGTAGGAAGCTGGCATCTCTTGTCGCCCCGAGTTGCCACTACTTTTTGAGTGTGTGGATGACCTTGGCCTCTGGGATTTCAGATGAAGGCTCCATAAAAGCTCGTTAACCTACATCCAAATCAAGAAGGAACTGGACAATTAGTTTCAAAGTTCTAAGTTACATGGGAGCATTGTTCAGATGTGGTCTGATTCTAACTAGCAGGTCAAAGGACCCCAGAAACCTCTTCTGCCTAGAAGACCTTTCAGATTTGAGGATAGAAGAGGAAGGGAATAGAAAGAGTCTCAAAATCTGTTTTCTATACAACTAAACTTCTCCGTGGCAAGGAAAGCATATGGTATGAATGCAGAAACTCATTAGTGCAGACCTTTGGGAGACATCACGATTAAGCAAAACAGAGCCAGATGAACATTTGAGAGAAACAACAAATTGCCAATGCTGGAGAAAAATAACTGAGAGCCAAGTGACTACAGTTGCAGACTCATGAAAAGAATATTCAGGAACGTGATTTCTGAGAAAGACTTTTTCTGAGAAAGGTTTCTGGCTCTGTGAGACCAGTCCAGGCATGGATGGAGTAGGTTATCTCAGCCCTCAGTGGTGGTGCAGACAGATATTTAGGTTGGTAGCAGATAGCTGATGACATTTTTCTGTGGATTGTTCCCACCTCCTACTACTTTAAATATTTCAAGAATTTAAGATCCTTCCCCAGACTGCTTAGGTTATTGGTCCTTCTTTTGCAGTAAGGTCCTCTAAGATTAAAATATCAGTACAGAAATGCCACAAAGACAAGTTCCTTCCCCCTCCAGAAGGAAATCTGGAGTCATGGTGGAAGATGAATAC
>NW_009259239.1:3027208-3037230 GCF_000687185.1 Egretta garzetta | reverse complement strand
CTTTAAATCTTCTTTTCTTGGCCTTTTGCCCACCATTACATGGCTTTCATCAAGAATTCATACCTACCAGACTTTATTGTGCTTCTAAACCCTAAGCCTGAAAAAGAAGATCTAGTTTGGCTGAGTGGAGGAAAACAGTATGGAGACGTTACAGTTCGTAGGGGATTATTTTAAATGCTAGCTGCTTCTACTACATTTAACTGGGATCTAGAAGCTCATTATAGGAGGATGTGCTTTAGACACGTGCAGAATATATACTGTAGTGATGATCTGTCAAGTTTTGAGTCAATTAGTTCTGCATTCAAACTTCATAAACGTAGTACCTGTACCTTTTGGTTAAACTGGATCTCTCTATCCTGTGTATCCTGTGCTTGGAACAGAATTATTTTGAACAGCATTAATGAAAAGCTGCAGGTTTTAAATAACATACGGGTTTTGTAGCAGGCTGGTCCAATGATCTTAAAACATTATTTTTTTGCTTTAAATGCCAGTCCCTAATTTACTGTAACATTTTAAGCATTCATTACTCACATCTGTGTAACATTCAGGTGAAACCAGCTTGATTTCTGCTTAAAAGTTGCATTGTTTTCACATTCCTACTATAAGGCGTATAGACATCTTTTTTGTCCCTTGCCATGGGCCTTGTCCTGGCACCCTAGTCTAAGTCTTACCCAAGTGATGAAGACCCAGCTGTGCGTCAGTGACTTAGAATCATAGAATCATAGAATGTTTTGAGTTGGAAAGGACCTTTAGAGGTCATCTAGTCCAACTCTCTCAGCCTGTCCTCGTAGGAAAGGTGCTCCAGCCCTTGGATCATTTTTGTAGCCCTCCTCTGGACCTGCTCCAATAGTTCTATGTCCTTCTTGTGCTGAGGGCTCCAGAGCTGGATGCAGTGCTCCAGGTGAGGTCTCACCAGAGCGGAATAGAGGGTCAGAATCACCTCCCTCGACCTGCTGGCCATGCTGCTTTTGATGCAGCCCAGGGTACAGTTGGCCTTCTGGGCTGTGAGCGCACATTGCTGGCTCATGTCCAGCTTTTCACCCATCAGTCCCCCCAAGCCCCTCTCGGCAGGGCTGCTCTCAATCCCTTCATCCCCCAGCCTGTATTGATGCTGGAGGTTACCCCGACCCAGGTGCAGGACCCTGCACTTGGCCTTGTTGAACCTCATGAGGTTCCCACAGGTCCACCTCTCCAGCTTGTCCAGGTGACTTGGGTGCAAGGACTCTGTCCTAAATGTGGGCTGCTGGTGAGAGATGATCTCTCCACCCTACACCTCAGCTCTGCCTCTGGCAGGCCGTGTGGTGACAGGGAACAGAGTATGGGCTTTCTTCTGCAGCTGCGATGTGCTTGAGGTGATGAGACGTAGGAGTGAAATGGCAGGGCACACACCTCAGTCATCTTCACATGGGCTTCCCCCTGGTTAGCCATGATCAGGCTTCCTGGTAGGAAAAGCTGGGAAATTCCTCTAGTGGAGAGGGAGGAGAGTGGGCAGCTCGAAGTCCAGGTAACTTGGCCAGGTGCCATTTGCGAAGGAGTGTTTGCACATGTGTCCTTGCATAGTGCATCCCTGAGGAAAATGTCTGCTCCTATGGAGGAGGCAAACCCCAGGTCCAAGGCTGTCAGGGTGCTCCTGGCAGCTCACAGTTGAGTACCAGACCTGGGGCTGCAGCATAAGAGCATCAGTTTTCCCTCTGGGCAGAAGAACACTCAGGCCAAGGTTGTTCCCTGCATACTCAGAAACGATGCGTGTGTAACTTTGTCACATCCTTGTGCTGGGTCCTGGAATAACATTCAGGTAGGTTTCATGGTTACAGAAGCAGCCGAACTGCAGGCCCTGGCTCTCATCCTGCGTAATCCACCTCCTCAGCTGGCAGACCTTATGCCTCCACCTCGCCTGCGATGAAAACCCCCGGTCCTCTCGCTTTTAGTCCGGCCTCAGGCTCCGCTATACCTATGCCCAGCACATCTGGCTGGATTTGGTACCCGCTGTATTTCCCTTGGGGAGTGATGGATCTGCACATCACACCCAACCAGAAGGGCCTTTTCATAGCAGAAACGCCATTACTGAGTCATAAGAACAAAGTCTGCCGTAAATGCAAATGATTTTAGGTAAGGCTGTATGCGTACCTGTCTAGCTAGACCTAACGCTCCTCTCTGAGGATGGCTCAGCCTCCTCCCCGGGCTCCGCGCGTCGGGAGCGACCTGCCTCTGCCCTCCGGGGAGCAGCTCGTGGCCATCAGGACAGGGAGCACGAGCTGCATCGAAAGCTTCCTCCGCGGCTGTGTGCTCCAGAGACTGAGCTGCTTGCCCAGTTGTGCCTCATCGAAAGCGGCTCGTTGGTAACCAGCAAAACCCACCGGACATCTGCAACGCTCCGATGGCCATGTCACCCCTGCCACGGGAACAGCACAAGCGAGGGAGGGGGATGACAGTGGCTTTGCTGCTGACGTGAAGGATGGTTTAAGTGTCCCCAATACATTCCTCTCACATGCGGCGGGTCTGGTCTCCTTGGGCTTAGTTTTAAACCTTTTTAGTATTAGGGCTGTCTGCTCAGCTCCGAATGTAGCCTCCCTGTAATTCCGCAGGCCCGGTAGCGAAGGCGGCAGAGATCCCAGCCCCAATTCACACTGCGGGGAGCAGCCTGCCACAATTAACGAACTGGAACTGCTTCTGACAGATGTGAAGATGAAACTTAGCACTGGAAGCACCCAGTGTCTTCCACACTTATTTCAGTCTTGAGAAACGATCAAGGAAAACCTGCAGCTTGTGTTGCTAAGTAGCTGCCACCATAACAAACCTTTTCATGCCTTTTCTGGCTCATTGCTGCCTCCCTCAGCATCATCAAGACGAGCTACAAGTGTGCATTCAGGTAATTACTAATGTAAAATGGTACATTTAGTTTATTTTCAGGGTCTCTCATCAGCTATTTGACCAATCGGAGAAACATTCCTAAGCTAAGCATCAAATTTGGCTTTTGAATCCAAATGCTAAGCTGCTTCTCCTTATATTTTTTTCTCACAACATTGACTGTGGGTTTTTTATTCCTTAAACATCAGCATTTCTTTTGTTTTGGAGATCAGTCCCGTAGTCAAGGAATACAAGCAGCAGCTTAATTTGTACAAAAACAAATTTAGCTGAACTTTTCTGCAAAAATGCTCAGCGGTGGAAGGGTTTATGGTATCCTGATTCCTTTGTTTTAGAGTTAAAATTGGCTGTGGTGCGTGGCACACGCTGCCTGTGAAGCGCACGTTGAGCTGGTTCTGGCTCACCCTCAAGTAGCGCGAGGACAGGGTATGTTGACTTCCACAAAATGAGCAGAAAGCCATCACAGAGACATCCTCTGGCAGAGGCTGGACTTGAGCTCTGTCACAGAAATACCCGATTCGAGGGAGAACATTCAACCCCTGCCTTGGAAAAGCAGAATATTAACACTGGTGTGGGAGCTGACGATAAGCGTGCCAATCCACTGGTTTTAGCCAGTGCTGGGACTCCTGAACTCAAACAGCATTATTGCGAATAATTTTCTTAGACTGATTTAACACACATGTGGAGTTGGCACAGCCATCCGAAAAAGCAGTCCTCACCCCTTCCCTTCTCTATTCTCCTGCCTGATGCTTCTTGTGCTAAACTGGCACCAGTTTCTGTCTGGCTGCCCAGTGCGCAGGATGTAGGAATTGATCCAGCTGGAGGAAAAAAAAACCAAACATGTTTCTTCTGGTGGATTTTACCCAGAGTCAGTTCCCACCATCCCCAAACCTAGATAACTAAATTGCACCAGTAATTGCCAGCACTACCTGGGCACTGCGAGGCAGGGAAGGGGAAAGTAGTCCAAGAAAGTAGCAGAACAGTTTAATTGAGAGGAGTCCTTGCATTGAGAACACCAACCGGCTTTAAACCCCCCATCTGCTCTAGAAGGATGTAAGCGTCACGAGCAAACAGGTGTTGATCAAGAAGAGATGCGATGAGAAATGTCAAACAATATTTATGAACATCCGCGATTAAAGGTCAACCACACAGCCCTCAATTATTTAGTGTTAGTTTCAGACTACGTTATAATGTTTAATGTTTTTATTGAAAACAAAAGTTGGGCAAACAAGAAAAGCCAGGGGGCTGGGGAAGGGAGGACATGTAGAGACCCAGCTCGTGACAGCCCGACTGCTTCTCGAACCCTTCCTGGCTGCTGGGGAAGAGCCAGGGCCAAGTGAAATTGGAGGGTGTGTTCTCCCAGAAAGCTTCTGGCACTCTATTCCACTTATAACACAACATTAACATTAGTGCTTGGCTAATATGAATATTTTCTCCTAGCTGACTTTTTTGGACTTTTTTTGGACTCTGCATGAAAATGTTTTGAACTAAAACAAATGTAAAAACAGCTCCTGTGAGAATAACAAGGGAAAACCTTCCCTTTTTCTATCTCCTGTTCTTGTGTGTCCGGTGGCCTATCAGACGCAAAGACTTGTCCTTTCCTCCTTGTGTGTTGGGACAATCTATTTCCCAGTCCTTTTCTATATATTCATCTTGCAGAAGCTCCCAGTGTAGAGCCCAGCCAGCTCTTGTAGGCCTAACAAAAGAAAAGTCTTTGCAAAAGCACAAGCGGGAACGTGATAACCACTTGAGGAAATATGTGCCATAAGTAGTGGACACTTGAGAGGTTTGGAAACAGTAAAACTTACCAGAACCCCGCTGCCCCCTCAAAGTAACGTGTTAGGTACCGCCACACACGCGGCAGCGGGGCAACAACAGGGAGTGGAGAATAACCCTTTGAAGTTTGGGGCACGGTAGCTGGGAAGACCAAAGCAGAAAAGGCAATCTAGTGCCTACAAAAGATGAGCACAGCTCACCATGACGTCCTTAACACCACACATTTGACACTCCAGCAAAGCCCCTGAAGCAAAGCTGCACAGGACAGCTGCCAGCTCCACTGCCAACCAAGCTGGTTTAAAATCCTGAGGCATGAGTTCCTGCGACACCTTCAGCCAATACTTTTAGCTAAGTTAGAGCCTGCCTTATAGAATCTCTTGTGAATTATGAGGAGCCCTCTACTCACACCCTTCCCAGAAGCAGAGAGCTATTTAGGCTACAGCTGTGGACAACATTACCTGCCTGACCTCCTTCCCCCCTTCTGCCTGGAACGCAGCTCCCTCCAGGGAGGACTGGAGCAGTCCATCAACTCTCCCAGGTGGTCAGACTCGCAGGACAGGAATCCATTCAACAACTGAACCTCCTTGCAGGAGTATTTCCTTAGATTCATGAACCGTTTTCCTTTTCACCCACCAAAAAGGAACAATTTGGAAAGCAGGGCGTGCACAGTGGTGTAAGGTGATGCACTGATGTAAGTACTTAAGATTTGCAGACAGAACAAACCTGCTGCCAGTGGGGAAGACAGAGCAGGGAGAGGAATTCACAGCAGCTCCTTCCCTCACGGATACAGCACGATGCCATGGCCAAACACACGAGAGACAGTGCAGCCTGAGTGGGAACGCAGCACAGAACGTGTTTTGCAGCGATGTTATCAATCAAATCTAAATCCCTCACAAGAAGATTGGTTTTGGAAAAGTAGATGGCATTGCTCACGGAACTGCGAGGAAAATGGCTTCTTATCTAGTAAAAACTAACTGAGCGCTTATGGTTAATCCCTTTAAAACCATTTAAGACATTTATTTGAAGAGGAACTGTAATAAAATGCAGATGCTGTACTTTTTAAGTACTCTGGTATCTTTGTAAAGAACAGCAGTCAGAGAAAAAAGCACAAACGCTGTGCAACACACACAGCCTTGCTACAGCTCATCACCCCTCTGCACAGCGACAGGGCAGGGAAATGCACGGCCTGGGGACAGACGAGACACAGGGAGCAAGCGCTTTGTCTGCCACCATCCCCAGACCTCACTCGATAGCTGATCAGTGTATGCCTGCGAAGCCCACATCCCAAGAAATCTGTCAGTGCTACTTGCAGGCTGTGTTCAAAACCATTAACAAATCCTGTACCTTATAAAGCAGAGCCTCAGATTATATTTAGTGTCACCAGGAGTGTACATTTGTGCAAAACCAAGTTGTTGCGAGTGCTGGTCACAGTGGAGTAACAGAGCAAAACTGCCCTAGATGGTTGAGGCAAGAGGAAGCGGCAGCAGCAAAGCTGCCTTCCCTTCCACTCCGAGTACCTGTGTTCCCAGACTTCTCTCCCTTTGAGGTATAACCCAAGGAATGAAAAATCAAGTCCTGATTTCCCACACCCCACGGGACTCCCAGCACAAAGCCAGCCCGGCCGCTGCCCCAGGCAGCGCACGAGCAGCGTTCACCTTGTGTGGAGCCTGGGCTAAGCCAGCTTCCCGGATCCAGGCTGGTTCTTCAGCTTCCGGAGAGCGCCCCTGTGGAACAGAACTCATTGCCACGGGCTCTGCAGGTACCCGAGTGACTCCACGGGACATGCGCTGCCTCTGCAGGCGTGGATCCAAGCGTCTGGATCCCCCAGGAGCACACAACTTCAGAAGCGCTGATGTACCCACATGCAGGGGCGATTCTAGAAGCCAGGGAACAGCAGCAGAGAAAGAATTCAAGCTGGATATGCTCTGGCATTCAGAAAAGACCAGCAGGGAGAGGAATCTCATTTTATAGACAGTCTCCCCTAGTTTTCCGCACAGACATTCCTAGCATAGAACGCTCGAACAAAGCCACAGCATGGCCAGTAAAATAACTCTTCTTTCCTAATGGCAAGAAATCGATTTACATATTCAAGCTTTAAATCTCTCAAAGTTAAATCATCCCACTTCCGCTCCTAATACCAAAACAAGCAGTCTGCACATGCCTGGTCCCTAGTACATCGATGGAAGGTGTTCCAACAAGATACGGAGCTAATACGTAACAGCTTATAACACAACTTTTATTAGAAAAAGTTATACATAACAGCATCAACTATTTTCAAGAATATTAACCTTGAAAAGCAACAAAAACAGACTAAAAATGTGTAACAAGAAACTAATGACCTTTTCTATAATTAAACATTCAAGTTATCTACAATGTCTCTTTTTACAAAGGGGAGAATTATGGTTTTACAGGCACATCATGTTGAAAATAAAACTGCAGGAACTTTATACAATTAACTTTTTCAAGGATTATTAAAACATGGTCATTATGTAGTCTCAGAATTTTTTTAAACATTCACATAATTTTACAGTTGAGTATACACTGAAATTTCAGAGTCCCAAAATTATTTCACAAAAGTGCCAACATTAAAACCAGAACCTTCAGTGTGAATAATTTTGCCCTAAAAAAAGTTAAGACAGGTTTCCATAATCAACATATTCACATAATTTCTGGCGCTACCTGGTCTAACAGTAAAGCTTCATTCTTTAGAAGTAAAATCAAATGGGACTTGTTTTGCAAAACTGATAAAATGTTTCAAATGCAGGAGTGTGCATTATTGGAAAAATTGATACTAAAACCATAAATATATCCAAAGAGCCATTAATACACTAGACAATTAAGGGGAACTGTGCCCATTTGTACTGTATATTTGAGTTTGTTGCCCTTTTGGTACAGGTGGTATCTGAATTTAGCATCTTTACAACGGCAATCTGTTCAGCCTCTCTTATCTTCATATGCCTGCTTAATAAAAATCAGATAATTTACAATCTAGAAGTCTGTTTTAAAAAGTCTGGAGTTTATATACAGCTCTAACAAACCTACAGCATTTTGATATCTTAAAGGTTCAAATGAAATGACTAGAGTTTTTATTTGACGCTTATTAACAGTAATTAGCCATTATCAGTAGTGGACCATAATGAGGTGGAAAGTGGTAAGGAATGTTTCGTCTAAAATGCTCAACACGTGTTCCGTCCTTTCACGTATGCAATAGTATCACGTAGAGGAAGTGCTTTCCACAGACACCCGTTTCCCCTTAGCATCAAGGGCTACAAAAATCTGACTGCAAAAACGCAGTGACAAAGCAAGCTGACGTATCAGGCACTACCTTTCCTATTGGCAGCTTTAAGAGACCCACGGTACGCACAAAGATCTAGGGAAGGGGGGAAAAACCCCACCACTATGAGAAGCAGACCGAACATTTTAGACGAGTTTGGCAAAGTTTTTAATCAGACAATAGGTTGGCCATTCAGGTTTACTTGTAGAGGTTAAAAATATCACTATTGAATCAACTAGTCAAATGACCGTAAGACATTTTCATTGATACTCAACATTACATGCACCAATATTGCACACATCTGCTCCGAGTTGTTAAAACAATCTTCATCTGGGTCCTTGAGCTGTCTGGTTTCTGCAGTTGGAACCCAAGCCACCCACCCCAGCAGTTTCACTAAAAATTTAAGTGGTAAATTTAAAATACAAAAACCAAAATAACCCAAAAAGAAAACCAAGGACTTTATACAGACAATAAAATCTAAATTTTCTGCAATGGTCTTGTGGGCCCTACAGATGGGGCAATACACATACGCACTAGTGAAACGAGCACTAGCTCTGCTGTATCTAACCATTCAAATGATATGAAATCTGGGACCAGGTGTTGCAATGATGTCACTGTAAGGCTCCTCCTGTGTCAGCTCTATAGCTTGCTGTTTTTTAAGTACCAGGAAACTGTAGAATTTTGCAGCTGCTTGTTTTCTATTCGTATTTCTGCACAGCTCAAGCAAACTGATAGATTCCGCTCCAGTCTTAGCAAGAGCTCTCTGAAAAACACAAACATCGACACCACAAATTAAGTACAGAACTACATACAAAGAAGAATGCCCGTTGGCAGGGTTCTGTTCGTTGTCACCCCCAGGACACTGTGAGAGACTGGGAAGGACTTGACACTGGATGAGGACATTACAACATGTATATGAAAATTTCTATAGGCATCGTATTTAAATGAAACCAAGTAGGTTTCCCAGAGAGGTGTGAAAAAAAAAAAAATCAATCTTTAATCTGTGCAACTTATCTCAGAAACACTGTAGTATAGCAGAAGATTTTCCTTCTGCACCAACAGCTAGGCCAGTCTTTTTTCAATACAGGACAAATACTTCTGAACAGAATACCAAATCCTGGTTTACTTCTCAAAATAAAAATAACTCCAAAAATAATTATTTATTCTTTAAAACCAAATTTCAAGAGCTAAAGTTCTTTAAAGGATGTGTAATTTTGCCAAGGTGAAAGCCTGTCTACTTCTAAAACTCCTCTGTTTTCCTGAAACTAAGGACCCAAATTCGCTTACATTTTTTCAAAGTCTTGGCCAGAATATTTAAAAAAAAAAAAAAAACAAAACATCTGTTTGCTGGCTAGAACAACAACTGATGTCTTCAATTTAAAACAGAACCGTCTGCTCTGGAATATCTACTAGATGAAAAGATATTAGGCTGGCCAAACCAAATTACTTTATATTAAACAGATCTTAACTTCGAATCTCGTTACAGACTTAATGTCTCAGCCATCTAATGCGATGGTGTTTTGGGCACATGGACAAAAGAATTGAGGAAAAAAGCGCTAGACATGGTCCAAAGAGAATTCTGAAGCTCTTCTCAGAAACTGTGATGAAAGATTCAGAGAGGAAAACATTACACAACATTACCAACTCATCATCAGTATGCTTTAAAAACTACTTTTAAGCAACCATTGTACTGGTTTGGGCTGGGACAGAGTTAATTTTCTTCACAGCAGCTCACATGGTGCTATGTTTTGAATGGGAGCAAATATTTTTTGGTTTGGAGCAAGTAGGCTGGGGGTACACAAGAAGTTGGGAGGGGACACGGCTGGGATGGCTGACCCCAACAAACCAAAGGGATAATCCATACCATGACGTCATGTTCAAGTATAAAAACTGGGGGAAAGAAGAAGGGGGTATGCACGCATTTGGGGTTATGGTGTTTGTCTTCCCAGGTAACCATTACATGTAATGAAGCCCTACTTTCCTGGAAATTGCTAAATGTCTGCCTGCTGTTGGGAAGCAGTGAATGAATTCCTTGTTTTGCTTTTCTTATGCACACAGCTTTTGCTTTCCCTATTAAACTGTCTTTATCCCAACCCAAATGTTTTCT
>NW_009259239.1:3006084-3027173 GCF_000687185.1 Egretta garzetta | reverse complement strand
TTCTCCCCCCCCGCCCCCCCCCCCCCCCCCCGGGGGGGGGGGGGGGGGGGGGGACGGGGGATGGACACGCAGCAGGGGTAGTGAGCAAGCAGCTGCATGGGGCTAAGCCAATTACCAGGTTTAAACCAGAACAACAGTTTAAACCAATCTTAAACTAGCAGACTTCTTGCAGGTGTGCAAAAGAACTAACTTAAATCACATTAGCTTACAATGTAATCTGAACTAAACATAAGTGTATTTGAGTGTCATAAAGGCTATGTAGGAGTTTAAAATACAGGTTTCATTGTTTAGAGATGTAAACAAGTAATTCTTACAATATAACTCTAGTAACATTTTCCAGAAATTTAAAGCTTTTGCTTGATTTTATCAAACTTTTGAGAAACTTCATACGAAGTACTACTAAGTTTCAGTTTACTGAAAACTCAGCAGCATTTCGCACTCCCCTCCGCCCGCCCAATCCACTGTACTGGAAGGTCAGAGATACAATAATGACAATGAGCACAGACGGAGCCTATCGATTTCACAAAAAAGTGAGGATGACTGGAAAACGAGAACAGCTTAGAGAGATGGAACTGAAACACTTTGATGACAGCAGAATCTCAGGAGTTGCCAAAACATTTAAGGGAACAATGGGGTAGAAACCATGAGGTAGACTGAAAGGCAAAGGCAGTTCAAGAACATATGAAGTACATGTACAGAGACCTAAATGCAAACGACAGCAGTTTACACTTCAGTTCAAGTGTACAGTAGGGGTGTTCAATTATCTTATCAGAAAAAGGCTCTTCAGTTCTAGCAAGCAAGAATCCATCCTACAAGGATTATCTGTCTGTGCAGACTGAAGCCACGTGCTGAAAAGTAATGCTGCACCTCAGCCAAGGTCAGATTCCCACAGTTGTTACAGATTCAGCTTATCATAGCGTGGAAGTTTTCAAACTAGCCTAGCTGGGAGCAAACATCCTGTACAGTGGTTTTATTCCTAGACTTTGATGGGGTTTCTCTATGGTCATAAAGTCAGAGGTGATATGGTTTCATTAAAAACATAATCAAAGCCAATTATTTTAAAATTTGAATTTCTGGAAGACTTAGTCACACACCAGGTGTGGACATAAAGGTTGAAAAACACTCAAGTGAAAAATTTTACTTCAAATGGTCTTTTTAAAAAGGTGACAGTCATAGTACAATTTAATCCATTGCAAGCATTTTTTTCCCCTCTAAGACAGAACTAACATTTTAAGTCTGTAACATCTGCTGCAAAGCAAGCTCTTAACCTTCTAACTCAGGTCAAAAGTGTCAGTGGGCACACTCAAAAGCTACTTTAAAACAAAGCAAATTATAATGTGCACCTGAAGTCCATGAAGCATTTGTTGAGTCCTCTTGTTCCACCTCCTTTCTTCTTGATCCTGATCACCCCCTGTGCCATCTTCTTCCTGCAAGAAGTCAAAATTCATGCATTTACAAAACAATAATATTTTCATCTACTGAGTTATTAAATGAAAGAGGTATTTCTAGATATCACCGCAGCTCTTTCTCTTCATCAGGCCAGAAGGTTTAGACAACTTGAGTCACAGGATACATCTAGGAGAGGCAGAAGTGGGACGGAGGAGGACGCGCTTGTAAGCTGATGTACCATAGTAAAGTTGCCTGCCACTATGATTATACCTCAAATGTTATGCTGGCAATTAGTAAAACAAACTAGTTCAGCCATGACAGCTGAATGAGACGCACTTCAGTCTAATCTAGGATTGCTAGTACTGAATGCGGTATCAACAATGCTTTTATTTTGCAAACATTAATGAAACACAGACATGTTCTCATTTCTCTGTGGAAACAGAACAGTTGAAAAGGGAAACAGGTTGTTGCTAAAAGCTGCGAGGGCCGGCTGTAAAGACTCAGCTCCCCTTGCCCTGTGAAGCACTCACCTACACAGAACAGTACTTGTTTATGGAAGACGTGTTATATATGGCTTTTAAAACAAGAACTCAAATCAGCAATTAAAAAACTCACTACAAAAGCGACACATGCAAGCAGTATCTGCTTTGTTTCTAGTCTTAACTCAAGAACCTCAAACTGTGCAGGAAAACTGTTTGGCCAATTGTTTTATTCCTCAAAATTAAGTCAGCATGTATTACTTCCTCTTCATTGTACTGCTTTTCAAAGTAACATTTCTCTGCATCCAGCAACATCCAGAAGTGCAGTTGAACTAGATAATCGTTGTAGGTCCCTTCCAACTGAAAATATTCTATTCCATTCTAACAGCTTTTTCCACTGCTAGGAAAATCACCCTGGCTGAAGTAACTGACTAAAGCAATTCACATTTCTTTGTCCATGTGACTTGTTACAGAAGGAAATCACACGTGTCCAGATACATTCTTTTAAAGTTTTTAAAGAAAATAATTTATTATTATGAATTCTGGGTGTAAAATAAAAACAACAAGTCAAGCCCATTTTGCTATCTCAGAATATTCAATATTGTAGCTAAGAAACAATTTCAGTTATCACATTTTAGGACATGGATGGTTTTCTTACAAAAAAAAATCTACTTTTATTAAGTGGCATGAACTATTTAAAATGAAACCATAAAATTAAGTTCAAAACTTCTCGTATAAGGCATCATAAATATACAGAGTGGTTTAATCCAACCATGTGTGAGAACAGGAGAACCCTCTAATTCAAAGCAGAATGTATATTGGATTTATAAAATTGAATAATATAAATAATATAAAATGGTCATGGAATAATTTTAAAATCCACATTTCCAAAGGTTTCCCAATTAAGGACTGAAATTTTATTTCTTATGCGATTTAATGAACCCAAAGTCAAACAGTGCTGGGGGAACACACAAACCCTTTCTACATAGAGTTCTTACCTCCTCTTCTTCTTCCTCCTCCTTCTCCTTTTCCTTCTCCTTCTCTTTTTCTGGCAGAAGTTCTAGCTCTGGTATTAGCTGGCAGATGTTTTGGGGCTCCTCTGGAGGCATTTCTACAGGTGGTATTTCCAGCTGTTGTGATGGTGGATGCTTTAAGAGTACACAACACAGTTATGCCGATAGCATCATTTTATCACTGCTTTACAATAGAATGCTGATGCTACAAACCAGTTTCACAAAATCCAATCTCTAAATCATAGCCATTTATCAGAATTTTTCATTTTTGAAAAATAAAAGGCAATTTGTTTTCTGTCTGCAGACATGTTTTTAATCCTTTAGATTGTACTCAAACCAGAAATTACGATACCACTACAAGAAAAAAGGCTTTCCAATAACTTCACTTAGTCCAGCATCCAAACTATTGATCTCATTTCTTGGATCAGCACAGGCAACTTTAAAATCCCATGTAACCAAATGCAGTGCTACACGAACACACTAACTCACTGGAACCAGACATCTTCAAAATATCAAAATGTTGTTGTTTGCAATACAAGCATGAAGGAATTAAAACTCTGTAAAGTTTCCAAAAGCGTATGAGTGACTTTGGTGCTCAAGTATCATTCTCGGAAGGTATTTATATCAAGAGGAAAATCCAAAAAAGCAGGTTAACGGGATTTATGCAGTCAGTTTTAATACAATTAATACAAAGTATTCTCCCCCCTCCCCAAAGCCTATACACAGGTTAAGTGTTTGGCAGTAAAGCTACTTTGACACGTGAAACTGTTTCTGCACATACCCTAAAATAGCTCAGAATAACTTCTGATTTAGAGTCATGCAGCAGGTATCACTACACATATGGTGCTAGAGGCCTGATCTGGTTGGCGTGATCAAAGAATTCCCATACACCAACAGCACTGACTTCAGCACAAAGTACAACCAGTCAATGCCAATTTCACACAATGACATGGCCAAGAGGAGCAGCAGCTGCCACCCTTATTAATAAGATAATGTAATATCCAACAGTCTTATTCTACAGTAAACACTCTGTTGGCCAAGAAACATGGGAAAAGTGGGGTTAAAAAATGCACAAATATCAGAAAGTATAAACAAGGACTGTTCTCACCAGGTAAGCATTCAGAAAAAGATACACCTTTTGTTCCACCCATTTCCTCTCCCCTTCACAAATATGGTTTCCATTCACACTGCACCACAGCTTTTACAGAAGAGGTAGATATGAGCTAGTTTCCAAGTCTATTCATAACTCAACTAGCAAATCTTCCCTGAAGATCAAAGTTGTTATTTGAACCCTTAATCCTGGAACACTGGGACTACCTTACGAAGGAAGTTGTGCAGCTAGTGCAATCCTTTCTTTGTCAGTGAAAGCTGTCCATACACACTTGCCAAGCAGAAGAACTTGATAGCTTTGTAAGCAATACACTTTACTCCTTGAAGACTGTTTCTGGAGGAAACAGTGCAATTTCTTTATCCTACCTGCATTTTAAATGTTTCAGTAAGCTTTCTCCTTAAAAAAACACCATAAAGACTACCCAAAGACAAAGGTGCCTCAAGTCTGTGTCACTTCTTGCCCAAAGGCACTACCTGCATCTCATTCTAAAAAAAAAAAATAAAAATAAAAAAATAAAAAAATAAAAATCTTACTCACAGGTAACGCTGGCTCTGGTTCTACTTGCTGCAGTTTGCGTTTAACACCTGTTTGAGGTGGTGGGGGTGGCATAACAGATTCATCCAGGTTGGTTCTGCTGCCTTCCATCATCGATTCTTGTAAACGACTTGGTTCTTCCAGAATAGGTTCATCTATATTCCACAACAAACCAAGTTTTAGATACTTTGGTATATTTTGAATTACATTACTAAGTCCAATCTGCTACTAATTTAGAATCAAGCACTCTTAACAGCCTATATAGCTTTTGCAGTAACTTAAATAGAATTAGTATAGATGTGCATACAACCCAATCCAACCTCCATTTAATCCACTGAATCAAACTGAACCTCTAAGTGTCCTCTACTTCTAGGAAAATAAAGCTATTTTAAGTCACAGACTTATGAAGCTAAACAACCATTGCAATGCTCTTTGCTTCATTCATAATCTTTGGTGACTTAATATAAAGCACAAACAAAAGAGAAAAATAAGCTCTGAGAGAAAGCAGAGCATCTTTGACAAAACACAAACCAATGACATCTCGTTGCTGCTGCTGCTGTTGTTGCTGCTGCTCCTCTCTGGGAACCTCTGGGTTTTCAAAGTCTTTAAGGAACTCATCAAGGTTGTCAGCTTCTCCACCTTTCCTCCTCTTTCTTAAGTCTTCTGGTACCAGAGGTGTAAGACAACGAGTAAAGAGCTACATGGGAAAGGTTACATTACTCACTATTGTGTCTTTTATTTCATTTTGGATCAAGTAATTATGGGCCATCTGCCCTTCCCATTTTTAATGAGTTGTTTTTTTAAAAAAAAAAATTGAATACTGCTATCACTATTCATAAGTTGATGTTTACTATATATATGAGGCACAATCCTGAATATAGTCCATTTAGAAATGAACCTGCACAAAATCATTACCTTCAGTAGCCTGTTATTCCACAAAGGCTGTGCAGGCAGAGAGAAAAGCTTTTCAACTCCACCAGTTTCTTTCCACATCATCAGTTTCTTAGTAGGAGGTGCCAAGTCCAAAGTAGTAACAATATCAGAGTAGTCACTTAATTGGGCTCGAATAGTCTTGCTGTCCAGTTCTTTCACACTGTCCACAATCAGCTTTCTCTTCCTCTTTGCTTTGGTTTCCTTGACTGTTGAGATTTTTAGCAAGTAATGAAGGTTAGCTCAGACAGATACCACACTGTAGAAGAATCCTGCAGGTTCTCTATAGGTCTTACTTGCCCACGTATAAAGCTGCCTCAAGAATCTAAGGCCATGTTAGCTTTGGGAGAGGGAATGAAAAGCTATAAGCACTGTGGGAGATCAAACACTATGAATACTGTCCCATAACCTACAAGTTCTTTGTATATACTTGTAGTTCTACTGAATCTACCCTAAGCCTCAATGTCCTCAGCTGCACATGCCTGCCTCCCTCCCTCAGGGCTTGCTTGTCAGGATGGTGTTCTTCAGGACCAAACCCCTGAGATGTAAGGTCCCTCTGACCAAATAGTCAAGATACCACACCAAATTTTTCCCCTAAGCCCTATCTGAGCTTTGGTAGTGTTAATGTGGGTGGTTATCTTACCTGTACCTCTCATCCTGCTCTAGAATGACTTTACTGTCAATTGCTTACAGCCTGGCACTCTGCAGCAGACCCTGAGGCTCTGGCAAACATTGTCTTTGCTGGTCCCAGCTGATCAGCTAGGACCTCTGTTGCTAGCTTGCCACCAGAGGGCAGGGCTAGGGCTTTTTAATTGGCCAAGCAGTGAATCAGGACTGGAGTTCAGTCTGAAAACACAGGACAAATTATGTTTTTTCCAGATCTTATTTTTTTTTTAATAAAGCAGGGATCTGTTTCTAATGAGCCAAATACAGCACCAGTTAAAATAAGAAAGTGTCTTGCATTAGAGAAATAGAGACAAGGAACTTCACTATTTAGAAGAACTTCAAATACAAAGATGCATCTCCTGAATTCAGCAATTCATTAAAGCTATGAAACCACTGGAAGAGCACTCGTTCTCAGTGTGAAGTCACTCCTGGCTATCACACACAGCATTATCGAGAACTGTGCTGCATTACAGTATCTGTATCAGAATTACAGACATGATGAGTTCTATTCCAACTCATTACATTTTAAGTAGCATGTTTAACTGAAGCTACAGTATCATGCCACTATACATACTGACCACAGCAGCTATAAACTAGTACCCTCCAAGACCATCAATGTAAGCTAGCTACCTGGAAAGTACGGGAAGGCTACCATTAGAATAAAAGGAATTCACTTGGTCCCTGGTTTCTCTTCCAATTGAGAGGTAGAGTCAGCAGCAGCGCTAGACATTCATTTCCACTCCATTGAGCTAAGGTGGTCTCTGATGACCCAAGTAAAACATTCCCAAATAGCTTACTCACCGGTTATGTCAATAGGCTCCAGAGCAAAAGCTTCCTCTTCATTGGGAACAAGTGTTGTCTGATCAGTCATAGTTGGTAACGGTTCAACTGGATCTACTGAGTCTGGGCTGTCTGGTCCACCCACTGCCAATTAGAACAAGTACCTTGCACTATGTCAAAATATTAAGAAACTGTGCTACTTTTCCCATCCCTCCCTCTACACCTTAAGGTGGTTTACCACATTTCATACTTTTGAGCTCAACATGCTTTTAAGGAATTTGAATCCCAACTAAATCAGTTGAAAACAAGTAATTCTAGATCTAGCACTAGATGATACTCACTTGATACATTATCATCATCATCCATATCATCATGGGGAGGTTGCTCTGGCATCATTACTCCACTTTCTGAGAGTGCAGGTGGGTCATCAAAAATACCACCATCATTATTACTGAGAAGTTTGTCATCTGAAACAACCGTATGAAAGAATCAGTTTTGCACCCACAAATTCATTAAACAGGTATAGACGAATTTATAAAGTACAGACAAATTAATGACAACACAGATAAAGACAGCACAAAGGTTAGAGAAACCTATACTTCCAATTGCTTTTGTGTCAGCATTAGGAGTGCTTTTTCAAGGCGCATTTCAGCTCAAATTCTCAGCTTACAGATTACATTTAATACAATACACTTGCCACATATTTGCATCTTACTATGTTTCTTAGTACTTCGCAGAGAAGCACTCAATACAATTCTCAACATATTAATTAAACCCTTGGAAGGAGTCAAAGTACAAGAAGAGCTGCCATATTGATTTTTCTCTAAAGAACGGGAAAACTCTTAATGTTTTTACTTCATTTGAAACATGTCAACAGTTAACACGCTATGCATCATCTACATTGCTGTAGAACTCACAAACCAGAATTCCGCTGCTGAAGGCATAACTTAGAGGGACCTTGGCAACAAAGGAAACAAGCTCCCCCTTGTCCCCCCAAGAATTAATTATTGGGGCAGAAGGTGAGACAGAGGAAAAACAAATTTCTCAAACATACCCAATATTCCACCATCATTTCCTTCTCCAAAGTTATCATCTTTGTATTGGTCTTCATACTCCAGGTGATTAGATTTCTCATTAAGGTGACTGGTGCTCTGTTCAGGTTCTAGCAGGAGATTGGATGCACTGGTGCTCACTAGCATGTCATCCTCAAATGCACTACCTTCTCTCATCATCTCACGATCATCCATCCCAAAGTCACCTGCAAGAATACAATTTCACTTCTATAAATGCTGAAGAACCAAAATGCAAGAGACTCAGCAAAGGCCTAAATGTAAGACCAAACTTCAAGTTATCTTAATTGCGGCATTAACAACAATATGTAAGGGATTATACTCAGCAATACCACAGCAAAAATACTGTTCAAACAATTATAAAAATAACCATCTTCTCTTCAAAGCATTTTATTATACTTATTGGAATTGATTTTAAAAAGATCCTACCAAATTTTAGCTGCACTGAAAACAAAGAATTCCAAGGAATTAAAAAAGTTGAACCTTATGCCTCAACATTGGGCTTCACGTACGGAGAGCAAACCAATACGAAATCAACACCACTATTAATACCTAGATTATACTCTCAAAAAGATTACCAAAATAAGTATTACATTATTGTACTCTGGAAACTAGATATTCAAATACAACTATCTTCAGGCTTTGATTCAGATCTTAGGACCCTGTCCTCGAAAAGATACTGAAAGTAGTAAACTAGTCAACGTTGGCTGCTTCAGCTTTAGAAATCTCATAACAGTTTCTGACTGAAAACATGCCTATGATTAAGGCAACGGCTGACTTCATGTTCACACCACATTTTGAAAATTATAATTGACATAGTACTTCACTAATTAACCTGACTGAATATTCTTCAGCTTTATATAGGCAGCTAGAAGCTTGCTGAACAATAGAGGACAGGATTTTTTGAAAAACTGACATGTACAAACTAAAAATTACATGTACAGAAACACATCATGTTTGATCTAATTTGTTTTGTACTTAGTGGGAATTCTGTAGTAATTGCAAAACTGTAAACTTTACGGTTGCCAAAACTAGCTTAGTAACACATAATAATACACAAGATTTTTACCAAAGTCGTTATCTTGGAGGATACTGATGTTGCCTACTTCTTCTCTCATTGTAATTTCTTCCACTCTACTCTGGTTCAAACTGAACTGCTGGGCCACATCAATATCACTTAAACAAACAGAAAGCAATTATTAAAAATCTCCATTTAAAAAAAATTAACAGATAAAGTCCGCTTAGATAAATGTGAAATTAGTTCCTAAAAAGCACACCATACACTTAAGTCAATTAATGAAAAAGCTGACAGTGAATACAGAATAGAAAACAGTACTTAAAACAGTAAGACCATTCATGGTTAAAACCCATCATCCAAATCACATTAGTTTCTGGGAAACATAGCCGTAACCTCTCTTACTCCTTGCTGTGTTGGGGTCACTAATTTTAAAGGCCAAACTAATAACTAAGAACATACTTTCTCCCCTTCAACTTCAAAAGCTATTAATAATTCATCAAAAAGTATATCTGGTAACAATACCATGTTAATACTCTTCGCAGTATGTTAAGGCATGCTTTAGAACAACAGAATTTTTATGTAGTTTCAAATTAGTATACACTCTAATTTGAATATAAACCAAATAGAACACTGACTAAAGTAAACTGTATCCCAGAAATTCCATTATGAATAATCCAAAAGGGTAACATCAGTTTCTTTAAAGATCAAGAACTATTCAAGCTGTGTACTTATTATATTTAAAAGTAAACCATTAGTATTAAAAAGTTTTAAGAATTAAAAAGTGCCACTACAGAAGGGCAACAAGGACATTTCCATAAAACTAATCTTGTCTAACCCAAGAACATAGGTGATGAAGAGTGCCTTGCACAGAAGAAAGAAAATGATAATACATATCTGAGGTTTTCAAAAGCTTCTGTAAGGACAGCATTAACTTCGGTTAAAATTACATGCTACTGTGAACTTAAAATCAATACAAAGATGATTGTGTACTCGCTTGGTATAATATAAGACTTAAGAATACAGGTTACCTACAGACTTTTTTTTTTAATTCAGCAATGAATTTGCTCTTTAAAACCAGGTTCTCCTCTACTAAAACCAAACATAATTTACATGGAAATAAAAAAAACAAGCCAAGCGTACTCTAGATCAGGAAGCGGTTGGTCGAAATCATGAAATTCCTCAGGTAAGGTAATAGCATTGTAAGCAGCCTCTCTGTTTTCCTCAGGCAAATCAACAACCCCTGCAGAGAAGAACACTCAGACATGAATGCCCATTCCTTACAAGGACAGCATTTTTTCCTGTGCCTTCAGCATTGTTCTCTCAGCATGAGCTTCTTGTCTTCGAATTGTTGAACTGAACCAGTGCTAGACACCTATGAAGAAACCTTAGATAATGTTAGTATTGAGATTCAGACTAAATTCAAAATCATACCCTCAAGCCCTTGTGCTGCTTTGTATAACCCTGGAAGCCTCAAATCACTCAATGTTTGTGTAGCACAATGCAGAGCTGCGCAGCTTACACAGGCGTTGTGCATCATCACAACACTATGCCATCATTTTATTGTGATGGTCCAGATGAGCTAGTTAGTCCTATATTTTGGGTTGGGTAAAGCAGTGGCAACACAGTATGACTACTGGTCATTTAGTCAGTTCAATTAGCTCTGAAAGTCTCAGTACAGTATTGACTGTACTTGGGCCACAAAACTCTTGGGCTTCTGCATTTAAAAGAGCTGGATTACCTAAACCCACATACATACCTTCCCTTATCCTCCCGAGATGTTTTATCTGCTATTCAGTGGGCATTTTCAGAGCATGACTGTCAGATTAGGCATCACAAAAAAAGTGACAGTAGTCGGTGCCTCTCTTTTATCCAAAGGCTTAGAGGTCAGGACACTTGAAAGTGCATGGGAAATGCAGGTTCAATTCCTTCTGTAACTTGCAGAAGATTTGAGCTTTGTTCTGCCTTCTGACCCACACAACACAGGCAATTCTGATGTACAGGTACTTCAGAAACTCTCTGCCCACTGCATTTCCCTCCGCAGTGGATAATCAAAGAACCACTGTCCAGAGAGACCAGGAACAAGCATGAGTCTGTAGTCTACTCATCTTGGTACTCAGCTAGGAAAGAAACACAGCCCATCCTTTCAGGGCTATCCAATATTTTTACCTGTTGGCTGCTTAAAATAAAACATGTAAATGATTCTCAGAGCAGACAGGATCAAGACAATACCTAAGCCACAAAGCTGATAAAACTGAGGACAAAGACAGGTGCCTTGTTTCAGGTCAGCATGCCACTTTTTGAAAATCTTGTTTTAAAGTGCTTCACCTTCTACATGTGCTCTGCTGGGAGTGCAAAAATTGGGAAAACAGATTGCCTTGTGAAATTAGACAACTTTATGCATTCTCATCAGCCAGAGAAGTTTTAACTGCAAGAGTAAACAAAATATTTGAAACAGTCAACAAATTGCCACTGAAAGCTACATAAAATCCAAGCCTGAATCACAATGGGAAGATCAGGAAGTGAAGATACCATTATATACCTCAATTTTTCTCAAAATTACTGTTGCACTGGCTTTCGAGAGCTGCCTTTAAAAGAAAAAAAAAATCTTCCTTAAGTTCAGCTTTTAAATCTATTACACTCACAAACTTGAAAAGGGAGAATATGACTCAGCAGCTCTGAGTATCCAGCAGCATCACTGCCACAGCTACACTCCAGCTGGAAAAAAGTTTCCCAGGCCAGAAGTAAAGACAACTATCAACTGCGTGTAAGCCAACTAATTCGTTGCTGGATGGAAAGTCATTTCAGACATTAATATGGTTTGCCATCTTCACGGAAAATCTTAGAGTAAGCAACAAATAACTTCCCTCTCTATTGTCGCACATACAAAAGGGAAAATATCTTTGTTGTGTGCATTACAGTTCACATTATTTCCAGAAACTGAAGTGTGAAAATGGTAAAAAAAAAGGAAACATAGAAGTAAGCTGTTTAACTCATGGCCAGGCAATCTTTACTCTTGATGGACACAAGCTCCCTTCCATGCTTCTATTTGGTACATGCAACTGTCCTTTTTCAGACTTGTGACAGAAGGCAAAAACCCATGCAGCATGTTTCCATTTAACATCCTACAACAACAGCAGCCAAAATCATAATTGAGATTTTACTGAATCAGCACTAATAGGAGAAGTTTTTATTGAGAATTCAATTAAAAGATGTTTTTCAGCACAGAACTCAGTCACACAGCCAGCCTGAAGCTGCACTAAAGAAAATAACTTCTCCTATAATCCTGTATAACTTCGTGTAATTCTTCCGTAAAGACAGGAAGGTAGAATTGTATGCTGCCTCAATAAATATCATTATATAACAACATAACTTTTCAAAGAGTGCTTAAAGACAGATACCTGGACGAAAAGCCATCTTAATCTTAATGAAAGCCTCATTACAGTCTGCAAGAAGATATTTTGCTTTCCTGTGGTAGATTCTAACAACGCCTAGTAAGAGATGTCCTGAGGTTCGAAGTGCCATCTTCACCTAAAAACATATTGCACAATCAGTGGATTAGATGTAGCCTTGCTTTTTTGTCCTTTAATGAAATTTCAGTCAGCTTTGCACAAGTTTTTCAATAACATCAAATATCCAAAACAAGTATAAAAATCAGCAGAAAACCGAAGAAAGAACGAACGTGAAGTCTACAGTTCAAGATGGTACTCTACGTATTATTTGCAGATGACCTGGCAAATATCACTGAATTAACAGCAGCTCACTCTAGGAATTCCCAAACACTGCTCTGTCTAGTTAAAAAAAAAAACCACAAGACAAAAACCATTTTACCACATCTTTTTCTGACATCTTCGTTAATTTAATTGTGAAAAAAGTGAAAAATACAAAAATCTGGACGGCCATAAATTACGGTAAAATTTGGTTGAAAACTATTACTTGTTACCTCTCCATCTTCTGTCCTGCAGTTAGGGAGAAAATCAAAGAGAAGCAGTGGAAGATGTGGGGTGTCCATAAACAAGCACTGCCACATTAAAACAACTTTAAGTTCCTTTCCTCTTTACCCTCACTGCTTTGCTATGTAATCAATATCTGCTGTGGGAACAGAAAATGGATAAAAAAAATCCCAGGGAACAACTCTTTTAAGTACTTTAGTCTGAAAAAGCACAAGACTTGTGTTGAAGGGTACATGGAATAATTGTCTCCCCAAAAGACTAAGCCATACAGGGTTTAACCTCAAACTAAGAATTCAAAATTTTTATTGCATACAGTGTCTGTATAGTATTCCAGCTGATTTAAGTGTTAAAAAAGTTAAATATATGAAAGAGCGCCTATCAATTTCTCCTCTTTCTAAAAGAATGCTGCAGCTCACTAGCGAGTCCATGAACATTGCTTCTTTCTAAATCCTTCCAGAGCTGACACTGAAGCAAATCACTGTTCTGGAATAGTAAGTATCTCTGTGATTGTACTATACATTTTTTGTTTATACTTTGCAGTTCTTCCAAAATCCAGAATAGCATTAGAGAAACGTTGTTATATTTGGATTAACTGAAAGAGAAGACAAAAAAAGTTTTTCTTTTTCAAACAGTTGCTTTTCTTATAAGACATTCAGACCTCTGCTAAGTGACAGAAGTCACAATCATATCAGTCAGTTCTTAAATGGAAAATTTCATTTTAATGAGTAGTAGAGGGGAAAAAAAAAACATTTAGAAACCCAAGTTCCTCAAAATTTCCTCTGGTTTCACAATAGCCACCCAGAAGTGTTATGTTCCTTCAGTTTTGTTGCCATCTATTCACCTCCTAGAAAACCAGAGACTAAGAGCTTCAAAAGCAAGGCTTTTACACTAGTGTAGTATTTTTATCATATGGAAAACTATCCTCATGTAACCAGCAACATTACAAGCCACTGCAATACTCCAGATCTTTTTCCTGTAGCTAAGCAGAAACATGCTTTGAACTTAGGTCACAAGCATAAACAAGAATATCTTAAGTATTATTTCTACAGCTCCCGGTAACAACAGCACTGAAGAGTGTCATCATAAGGCCTCTAAAAGTTACTACTTAGAAAGCCTGGGCTTTCCTCTCTTCCAAACATTTGCTTTTAAGTGATGCACTGTACATCAAGATACAAGTCCTCCACTTGTACAAAGCAAAACATTTTGTAACTAAATTACATGATACTTAAGCATTAGAAAATTGACAAGAAAATGCTCTTCAGAAACAAAGGGTCAATAGAGTATTTTACATCTGAACAGACCTTTCCACCCTTTAAAAAAGCCACATTAAGACTTTTGTTTCAGTGACCCAAATAGTAACTACCACCTGTACACACAGTTTCTTTTCACTACAAGATAACATTACATCACTGTAAAATAGATACCTTTGGTGAAATGATACTCTCCACGCTGCTCTCCAGATTACATTCAAAAACATGGGCTTTGGTTAGCTTCTTATCCCAGTGGGCCGCTAGCCAGATTTTGGCCAGCGGCCCACGCTTACTCAGGACAAAGTGGGCATAGAACATGGTCCCAGATGTCTAAAACAAAGTGCAAACCTGTAAAGAGAAAAGTAAATTTATTCTTCTTCCAGAAGATTTTTGTGAGGAACATCCTTGTAAACACGCCCCTTACCTACAGTAGGCACAGCACGTGTTTGCTTTTCCACCACTAAGGTCAGACCATTTGTATAAAATATTTAAGAAGCCAACACTTACAAGTGGTGGCCATGTAATAGCATATATATTCATTGTAGAGGAAATATAAAGCAGGAAGAACAGCAACCAATGACCATTTACATAATTTAAGAACATTTACCATCCCACAAGGAAAAAAAAAATCCTGACTATATTAAGCTTTATGGTAATGGTACCAAACTCATGATGCAAACAAACATGTCTCAGTTTTCAGCCCAAAGTAGTTTTCTACCACTTCCATTTCTTTCTATTCTTAATTCAGTAGCTACTACAATACAATACCAGTATATATTCTACATAGTTTCAGTAAAACATTCAGCTTTATAAAATACACAGTCCTCAACTTTTTGGACTCCACCGATTTTCTTAAACAGAAAGTATAATTATGTCTTAATTTCTGAGCAGAAATGCTCTCCATTTCATAATCCTCTTAGTTACACTTCATATTTTTTATTCAAGTATTGATAAAAATAGTAAGAAAATTGACAGCGTTATCCCAAACTTCCTGAAGACTTCATTTTCTTCATTCTCCTTCACCAGAAACAGACTTCCTTTTATCTGCTTATCTAGTAACTACCTTCTTACAGCTGATAAGACGCCAACATATCAAACCATGGAGAAGCAGAACAGCATGATGTCTTATGATCTAAACATGCCAACTTCATGCATGAGACAAGCATACAATTCAGTTCAACTACAAACTGAGAAAACAAAAAGTTTGCTTTAAAGGGGTGGAAGATTCTCCACAAACAGCTTTTTCTCCAGCAATATCCTTAAGTAGGGAAAAAGAAATGAACGGAGAGATGCAAGAAGTGCATTTTGGTTTTTACCTCCTCCATGCCTACAGAAAAATTGCCAAAGCAAGCACAGCAACCTAACAGTAAAAGCAGGGCAGTTTACTTGGGCAGAGCCAGTGTGAGGAGCATCAGTTTCTAGCCATAAAACCCCCTAGTGTTTCCCAAATGCATGCCAACACAATTTAGAAGCAAATAGGGAACACAGGGAAACACAAAGCATTGCTAAACTTGACAGCCAGAGAGATTCTCAGGAAGTCAATTCCTAAACCATACCAATTTACTTGTAGGTAAAAGAAACAAGTTTCAAAGCAGCTAGGGTAGAGCTGTTGATATTCATAGGGTATGCTTCACAAAAAAAAAAAAAAAAAAAAGGAGCACAATTGTGACTGCTAGAAAAGTAAGTAGAGGGGCAAGAGAAGCACTGGCATTACTGATTCAGTGGAAGGCAAAGCCAACCTCTAGGTATCTATCTGGATAACAAATGAAAAATTGTAGATCTAGGTGTAGATATCTGAAAGTAAAGGCCAATAATCATTTGTTTGTTTTGGGGGGTGGGGTGTTTTGTTTTAATAAACAGGAGATGAAGGAATGTAAAGGATTCTGTGACAGGGAAAATTATCTTTGTAGTGCTACCTCACTCCGTACCTGTACCCACTCATAGCTATCATTCAACACACAAGATGAAAGCTTTGAACTTCAGCTGCATTAAACAGAACAGAGTTGTTTGGACAACAGAACTGATTATCAAGCTTATCTATCTTAATGACACTGGCCACTGATTCTGTTCATAACAAAGAATAGACAGTGTACAGTTAGCACAGTAGGTAGAAAGGATTAAAACTACTCTTCAGAGTGAAGTTGACAGCTTTAAGTCATAACAAAGCTGCAGACTAGCAAAAAGTTAAAATGGCATTTTTATTTGTTGAGACTGTACAGTGCTACCCTTAGCCCCCACACAAAGATGGACATGAGCAAGCTTTTCCAGGAAGTACCACAAAACAATTTTGGAAGTCTCCTTCATCAATTAAAGTTATCTAAAGGAAGATATTTTTGGAAGTATTTTTGGAAGACATCACACTCAAAGGCCAGCAGACAATTCAATCCCTTGTGCATTTTCAAAAGGCCTTACAGTATGTTTGTATATGCAGAGACATAGCTTTGCAGCGCAGCATTTTGATATCTTGAGTTGCCACCACAACTGTGCACTGCTCTGGTAAGAGCAGGCCTGTACATTATCCCTGAATATAAGGAACAGGGGAAAACACAAACATACAGTTAACAAAACCAGTTGTATGACTCCACTAAAAACTTCTCACAACAGTTGCAAAAGAATGTACTTTGACTCATGGCATTTGGCACAATTATTCACTGATCTTTTACAATCATTAAAATACATAGCACTAGCTTTACAAAACTTCAAACGTACAGTTAACGATAACCCTGAAAATATACTGAAGATTAAATGTGAAACATACTATTTAGACACCTCAGAAACAACTTATCACTTTAAATTGCAGATAGCAAGGGTAGCACAAGCGTAAGACAAACAGCTATCTAAAATATCTAAGAGGAAGCAAGGTTCCCCAAATAACCGAGGTGTCAGGATAACACCAAAGCTAATGATTTCACAACTTTTTTTTTTTTTTTAAACAGACACATTGTTAACTTCTTTCTGTCTTTTAAAGAACTGACAATCCAAGACAAAGTACTCCCCATAAGAGGACTTAACATACATGAACAGCAGGTTTCAGAACATATGCTTCATTAGCAATTAACGAACAGAGGCTAAAAACGATTGCACCAAGGGAAAGCACAGAAACAGCAAGCGGTCACTGGTGTTTGTGGTGTTTCCTAGGTTAGACTACCACTCCCTACTGGAGTTATGGATCAAACCTAAAACTGTAAGACTAATGAGAAGATTATACTACGCGTGCAGGGTACTTAAAACTTTTGGGAGTGAATAAGAGCCAAAAATAACTATCTTCTGACAGAGGTCATCTGTTTCTCTTCATCCATCAATGAAGCCTTGCCACAGTGAACAACATGAAGAGAAACAGTGACAATCAGACCACAGACAGTTTTAAAGCGTGTTTTAATCTGAACTGTTATTAACAAATAATACTTCTATCCCCTGAAGCACTAAGTTCCTGTCACAATGCGAGTCTGTCACTTCCAAATTCCAGCAAATGCCCTGCTCTGTATGGTAACACCCAGCTACAGCAACTGCACAAATCCCACCTCTACAGTTCTGAGCTTAAGCAGTCCAGCTACTGCTTAGAGCATCAGCACAACTGCTTAAAGCAGGTCCCCATGGCTGCTCTCACTTTCTCCAGATTTTTTTTCTTTCTCTTTGGATAATCCTTTTCCTTATTTCAGGTTTTTTGTCTGATCTTTAATTCATAGGGCAGTATGCTGATGCAGTGGCATAAAAGGAGAAAAAAAATAGATTTTCTGGCATAATTTGGGATCAATGTTAAAGGAACTAAGAGTTTCTTGGAGTGGCAGAGAGCTCATGCAGACACGTAAAACATATGTTGTTGGCTGCAAAAGCAACTTATAAGAATCCTTAAAAGAAAAAGGGTAGCTGATGGCTCTTAAAAAGCTTGTAAGGTAAAATATAACTGTTAAATTTTGAAATTGACTGGATATGAACCAGGACCTTAACACTTGTTCTAAGAACTTAGTCATTTTCCTGTCTTGCTTGCACTGCTCTGCAGCAAAAATAAGGTGTGCTCACACAAGGTGGGACCCAGTCTTGACCTTGCCAAACTGTGCTTTTAAAAGAATTTAAACTTGATTTTAATTAACTTCAAATTTACTTCAATATGCCACAATCGTCCTTAGGTTCCTCTGCCTAAATTGGTCCTCAACAACTGCATAATCTTATTTTTAATATTTTTCTTTCTATAGAAGTGTAAAAAAGGGCTACAACTCTGTACACAAAGTAAATGAACATGTAAAGCAAAACTAATACAATAACAGATACTACACAGGATCTGATCCAGCATCTGCCTGTTTCATCTTCTTATCTGAGTATCTGGTAACTGATCCTCCTGAGGAAGCAACAAGAAAATTGGGTAGATGCTACCTATGAACTTCATCTTAACCACCAGTTCACAAATCTGAAGTCTTAAAATCCTTCTGCATATTAGAACGGGAACTGTCTACACTTTGAAAAGCGCTCCCATGGAGCTTGAGTCCCATCCTTCAAGACATTCAGAAAGAAGCTTAATGAAATAACAGTTGACAATAATATTGCAGACAACAGAAACAATATTCACCTTCTTTTAATTTGACCGTGGTTCACTCTAGCCCATTAAATCCACTTGCCTGTTACTGGACTAGGTCAGGTTATGTATACATATACCGGTTCATAGGTTAAGTTCAGCCTTCAAGTTGTTCTGTTGTCATCTACTTTTGTTCCTCCTGTAATGCTACTCCAGAACCACACTTATCCACGGATTAGCAGACAACTTTCGTACTGCAGTTTAAAAATCAGCCAGGCATTTTAATTCATTTGTGCTTCTGCTATCCTTCAATCTCTCTTCTCTGCTGGTTCCCCCCAGCACACGCATTTTCTTCCTATGCTGTCCCTGTTGCTGTTTTGCTAAGCCAGCCAGCCCTGGGTGATCTGGGGAACAGCGAGCTCATCCTGTGCACCTGCAGCACACACAAAGTTGGCCCTGCCTGACTTCTGGAGTCCAGAAAGATTACCCTGACCCTGTAATTGTACTTTTGAGTTCTTCAATTTTAACTCAAAATCCTTTACGATATAGTCCTTCTCACATGTCTAAAACTACCCTGGTGCAGGCACTTACTAATGCCGTCCCATTAGCAGGTTCAATTAGCACACTGAACACCTGGTGCCACTGGAAAAAAGTAAATTCATCCCAGGACCAGTCTTCACAAACTCCTTACAGCTCAATGCCTCTTTTCAGCACTACCTTATTTCATCTCCTTCCTTCAACCACCTTTATAATTTTCTGATTAATCCACATTTTTCTGAATTTTAATGCATTTCTGCAGCTTTACTGAAGTTCACTGAGAAGTCACCTCAATTTCTTATGTCCACAAAATCAACTATTGAAGAGATGAAATTGAACTAGTCCAACTTGACATATCTCTGATAAATGCATAGTGTTTTCCATTTGTCTCCAGGTCTTGTTTTTTTTCCAATCAACATTTTTTGTGAAATCCTATGGCTGAGGTTGCACTACCAGGTCTATAATCTCTCAAAACACCCCACTCCTTTACAGGAACTGCATTCGCTGTTCTCCAATTACAATACGCTACGCACCTCCATAATCAAATTACTAGAACCAGCGCCCCATTAAAGTTACTAATTCAAAAGGCAGATCACTCAGAATTACTGTACAGAGTTTGAGATCGTTGAACCCTATGAACTCCAAACCATATCTAAGCCTCAGCAGGTACCCTGCCCTTGCCTGTAGATTCAGTATGTCCACTCATCCAGTGGAAAAGAATCTTTTTAATTTTAAGCCCTATCTCAATTATCCCAACCTGTTTTGCGCAATATCAGCTCCAAGTCAAAAGAATACGCTTGCAGAAACCACGTATTAACACACTCCTTAAATGCACATAAGTTAAGAGAATAGAATTACTTGTGTTACTCTGTCTTTTGTAGCAGTTATTCCTCTGCACTGTTCACCCAAAGAGCCCAAGCATAAAAACCCCCCAACTTTCTAACACTTTGCTTCAAAGAAGTTAAACTCATGTATTAACTGATGCAACTATTCTTACTTCTGTGGGAAATCCCATGATATCAGCAACCCTGATGGCAAGACAAAACTAATTTAGTTGTGTGGTAATTTAAGTTTATTGTAGGTCTCACTAACTCTTTACTCCCTTTATTCCCCCCACCAGACTTACTTCCTCTCTAGTTAAAACTTTAGATCAGTGGGCTTTTGTCTTTCAAAGTTTCATAGAATGTCAAATATTTACAAATGAAACTTCACAAAATAACATGCAAGCCTGGCCCTGCTAATGCTTTGATGTAACACGTTTTACTGAGGAAGAGATTAACAAAAGCACATACTTATTGCACGTGTTCACACAATGTAGGCCTAAATGATAACTTCTCCAAATTTATACTTTCTTCCAAGTGCCTAAATTTAACAAAAAGCCCTTTTCACTGAAACAGTGCCATGCCAGTAAGTCACAGTGACCCCAAACTTCCTTTGTTATTGATAAAAACACAACACCTTGTTTTATATTTAACGGAAGCCTTTCAATTCAGGGTCAGAGAGAAATCTTAAAAACTACAGCAAGATTTATCAGAGCGTCCGCAGGAGCTGGTAGAGTAAGATCTTAATTCAAGGGGTGGGAATTTTTAAAGGGGCTTTTTATTTGCAGATGAACAGACACCGTGCCCAGACGGCAGGTCATGTATTGCTGGTGAGGACTGTGAGAACATTCAGTACCCTGCTTTACCCAAGCGAGAAGCTAAATTACGTTAGAAATTATAAGAGACAGGCAGACGAAACTTTGCTCCTCTCCCCGTCCCCAGGCTGCAGCAGCCCCGCAGCTAGGCCGTCCCTTTAGCCAGCCCGGCAGCCGGGGATCTGTTACATTATTCCGGCCACCGGACCCCAACCC